>NC_084618.1:45322840-45622840 GCF_033978795.1 Nerophis ophidion
GAGATTATTTACCCTTGACTGATATCAGCGTTATCCTGCTATCAAATATTTTTTTTCCTTTAAAACCCATGGATGGACGATTTTTCGTTTTGTTTTGATGTGACGTGAGTTGTGTTCTATTAGGTTTTTCACAAGATTAGTTTCCATCTTGTTGTCCCATTTGTTATTTGTTCCGCATCCTTACTCTATTCATTTGCTATTAGTTTTTACTGACAGTTTCCGTCTGCCCTTTATTTACATTTTCAATTTGAGTAAGGTTTTCCCTCCTGTCTGCCTGCCATCGCCTCATGTCACACTATATTGTTTCAAGCCTAGTTTTTGTTGTCAGATGATACGGAAAGTGTCTACACTGCTGAAATAATTATTTTACAATCTAAGCATGAACAAAAACAATCAAAGACGTAAGTAAAAGAAATGTCACCTGCAGTGATGTGCGACAGGCCTACTGGAATGTAAACTCGCCTGACACCGTTCAGGTTAAGAAAAGAGGTTATTATAAACTACAGTATCAATCACTCAGCCCAGAACAACTGTATTAAATAACTATTTATTGTAAATAAATTAACTTCACCAGATCTTTACAGGAAAAATATCAAAATATTCCACTATGATTCAAGCAAAACCACATAAGCAAATAAAGGTACCATAAGAATTATGTATTTTACTGGAGGTATATGGCATATACAGTCGCACCCGTTTATGACGACGCCCTTCAGACTGGTTGACTGATCCTGTCATAGCGAGTTGTCGACATAACTGAAATGGAAAACAAAAATGAATAATTGCTTGCGGGGTTACGGTACTGTAATTTTTGACTTACATAACACAATTAAAACAGAAAAATGTAATTGTATAGTTTTCTATACTGATTTTGTTATTTAAATGTATTGTTATACGGCTATTGTTATTTAAATGTATTATTATTACTATTATCATTTGCTGCATCTCATCTTTACTGTGAAACGCCAGATTTTTGTGCATAAGCAAGTTAAATACATGAGGTCCAGGTCCTTAAATTGTTGCTGAGCTGGAATATCATGAGTTTATTTACCCTTGACTGATATCAGCATTGTTGTGGTTTATTCTTTACTAATTTCTATCTGTTTTTGACTTTATTTAAAATTGAATTTTGGTGGTACAATATATAGAATAGAATGGAATAGAATAGAATAGAATAGAATAGAAAGTACTTTATTGATCCCTGGGGGAAATTCAACACCACAGTTTGCTCACAATAGACAATAATAATAATAAATAATATAATTTATATCATATATCATATACCGTATTTTCCGGAGTATAAGCCGCACCTGCCGAAAATGCATAATAAAGAAGGAAAAAAACATATATACTGTAAGTCGCACTGGAGTATAAGTCGCATTTTTGGGGGAAATTTATTTGATAAAACCCAACACCAAGAATAGACATTTGAAAGGTAATTTAAAACAAATGAAGAATAGTGAACAACAGGCTGAATAAGTGTACGTTATACAGTATGACGCATAAATAACCAACTTAGAAGGTGCCTGCTATGTTAACGTAACATATTATGGTAAGAGTCATTCAAATAACTATAACATATACAACATGTTATACGTTTACCAAACAATCTGTCACTCCTAATTGCTAAATCCGATGACATTTTTTACGTCTAGTCTCTTACGTGAATGAGCTAAATAATATTATTTGATATTTTACGGTAATGTGTTATTAATTTCACACATAAGTCGCTCCTGAGTATAAGTCGCACCCGCGGCCAAACTATGAAAAAACTGCGACTTATAGTCCGAAAAATACGGTATATAAAATATATAATATATGAATAATATAAATATATTCTACACATATTCTACATTTAAGTGCAGTCAAGAAGGAACATATGCATTATACAGTCTGATGGCTGTCGGTATAAAGGACCTCCTGTGTCATTCCGTGTTGCATGTTGGGAGTCTGAGCCTTCCACTGAACGTGCTCATTCTCTCCGCAAGGTCCGAGTGTAGTGGGTGAGAGGTGTTATCCATAATGGCTAGGAGTTTTGCTAGACTTCTTCTCTCTGACACCACCGCCAGAGTCTAGCTCCACTCCCACCACTGTAGTGGCCTTCTTTACCAGCTTGTCCAGTCTGTCAATATACTTATATTTTCATATTAGTAAATAATTGTGTCATTAATCAAGATTGTCATGATTATTTTAGCCATATCGTCCAGCCCTATTTGGTACTTTTATTTTGAAGCATACTCTCACTGATCAACAAGTCACAGTGTGCATGATTCAAAGCTTGATAATAGTTATGTTGCTGTTGTCGTCGCATGCTAATGATGACATTAATACTAAAATATGAACCGATTATTTTAGATAAATCACTACTTTGGGTCTCAAATGTTATGTTGACAAAAGTGGTCGACCATGCATGCCGACCTCGACTTAGGCGGGCACTAACCATTAAGATCAAGAACACGGAGGACTGGGACTTGATGGATGTGTTGACATAGGTGAGTTGCTGGTTCCTCTGTTGCTATACAACATGGTAATTGCTTTAGGAGGAGTATTTTATGTATGTTGCTTCATGTTTTGTTGATAAAATCCAGTCTTGCACACGCACACAAACAAAGGCTCCCATATGAAGTGGAAAATTCAGGCAGAGGCTCATCGCAGTAAATAAAAATACAATTTCCCGAAGTGACACTTCCATTCTGTTCAGAGCCCAGACAACTGCCTGTAATTATTTTAAACATTCTCAAAGCATAGGTGTTACTTCACCCCTAGAGCTACACCATTCCTCACTATCTTCAAACTGGCCCTTGGTTTAAAGTACTCAAGGGAGAAAGGTCTGTTCAATCTCCTCAAAGTTGCCTCGTCTGTGCCTTAAACCTACAGTTTATCATTCTGCTTAAAATCTCCTGTGCCCAAAGTACACCGTGCTGGGGTTAGCGATGCTCTGGCGTTATTCTTGCATTAATAATAATGGACCGTCACAGTCACTTTAATCATACTATAACGCAAAACCTGTGAAGCTAAAAACTCAGCAAAACTCACTTCAGGAAAAATCAAACCACAAGCACTCAAATGCAAGATTTCTATGATAAACTTTACCTAGCAGGATGTTAACGGCAGTTGTGCAGAATTGTGCATTATTTTTTCATGGTCATGAGGACAAAACACTGCCAAGGTTAGCGTTTATGATTATCAATCTTATTTTACCTGTAATATTTTAGCTTTATGACTTGGTTACAGGGGCTTCAGGGTGGTAGAGGGGTTAGTGTGTCTGCCTCACAATATGAAGGTCCTGAGTAGTCTGGGGTTCAATCCCGGGCTTGGGCTCTTTCTTTGTTGAGTTTGCATGTCCTCCCCGTGAATGCGTAGGTTCTCTCCGGGTACTCCAGCTTCCTCCCACTGCCAAAGACATGCACCTGGGGATAGGTTGATTGGCAACACTAAATTGGCCCTAGTGTGTGAATGTGAGTGTGAATGCTGTCTGTCTATCTGTGTCCAAGGTGTACAACGCCTTCTGCCCGATTGTAGCTAAGATAGGCACCAGCGCCCCCCGCGACCCAAAAGGGAATAAGCGGTAGAAAATAGATGGATGGACTTGGTTACATATTGATCAAGCTTCACTTGTTATGTTCTCATTTGTAACTTCCTGTGATGACATTTACCGCATGATTTTGTGATAAAACTATTGACCATTTTAAAACCCCGAAACAGAATCAATTTTTTATGTGCTGTAAGCTTTCGAATGAAATGTCACTAATTCAAATCAGACGTACCAATACTCCAATAATAGCTACTTTCTGTTATGCCCCCCAAAGAAGAAGAAAATATTTTGGCCTCACTCCCAATTACGACTATGAATAGTATCATTCGTCTTTAAAAATGTAATAGGTATACCTCTGCATAGCATTGTATTTTTATTAACATTTAAGAAAACAAAAAAAGAAATAAGTATACTGTATATCAACTTAGAATATAAGAATACCTTTATTAAAATTGAGTTTTAGTCCGTAACAGAAAATATATAAAATGCATAAATTTGCGTTAAAATAAAGAAAAATGCAATCCTTGTTTAAACTGATAAACCTTTTTTTAACCGACTTGAACCATTTGATATTGAAAAATACAAATAAATACAAACCCTGTTTCCATGTGAGTTGGTAAATTGTGTTAGATGTAAATATAAACGGAATACAATGATTTCCAAATCCTTTTCAACCCATATTCAGTTGAATGCACTACAAAGACAAGATATTTGATGTTCAAACACATAAACTTTATTTATTTTTTTACACAATAATGGGCTTAAAGTTTGATGTGGAAGCGAGTTGTATTGTGGGGCTAGGTAGAATCTGAATAACATAACTGATAACTCCCTCAACCAGGACACGGGTCCCTGAGCCCCCTCTCTATAGCCAGGTCTGGGGGTGGGGGTTGATGGCCAGTGCCTGGTGGCTGGGCCTGCCCCCAGGTGGCCTGGCCGGGACAGCCCAAAGTGGCAACGTGGGTCCCCTTCCAAAGGGCTCACCACTCATAGGAGGAGCCATAGAGGTCGGGTGCACTGAAAGCTGGGCAGCAGTCAAAGGCAAGGCCCTTGGCCGTTCAATCATCAGTTACAGAGCTACCTATTAAGGCATAGGGAGGAAGGGACCTGAGCTGGTGCACGATGTGGAGAAGATCTGACTGGATCTACTCAGACTCTGTAACCATTCTTCTCGAGAGAGGCTGGACTCTCTTCCACTCTGGCCTATAGCAGTGGCTATACTTGTTGACCCGCAGCTCAGAGCCAGTATGTGTGAGTTTAACCCAGTGGACAAGAGGGTAGCCTCCCTCTGCCTCCGGGTGAGCGATGGGTCCTGACTGTTGTTTATGCACTTAACAGTAAATTAGACTATCCGCCCTTTTTGAAGTCTCTAGAGGGAGTACTAGAGAATGCTCCCTTGGGTGGGTTCCTTCTTCTACTGGGGGACTGCAATGCAACCATCAATCCATTCATTTCTACCGCTTATTCCCTTTTGGGTCGCTGGTGCTTCTCTCAGCTACAATCGGGCGGAAATCAGGGTACACCCTAGACAAGTCGCCGCCTCATCACAGGGCCAATACAGATAGACAGACAACATTTACACACTACGGCCAATTTAGTGTTGCCAATCAACCTATCCCCAGGTGCATGTCTTTGGAAGTGGGAGGAAGTCGGAGTACCCGGAGGGAACCCACGCATTCACGCGAAGAAAATGCAAACTCCACACAGAAAGATCCCGAGCCCGGGATTGAACCCAGGACTACTCAGGACCTTTGTATTGTGAGGCAGACGCACTAACCCCTCTGCCACCGTGAAGCATCACAATGCAACCATTTTCACACTAGTAAATTTGGCTCAAGCTTGTTGCAAGCTTGAATCTTGTCTATTGGCCGTGGTCATGTGGATCAATTCCATCAATTTTATTTATTCTTAAATGGGAAGCATTTGAAACATGGTCCAGTTTGTTGCGGTACAGTCCCTTGATTTGTTTCTTTCGTACGATCTGTTTTATTCCAGTTTGTTGCTCTGTCTCACCAAAAAAACTTTGTCCAGCAACAATGGCTATCCAGCCCCAAGAATGCATTGTTAAATCGCTTGCCCTTTATGCAACATTTCTCTATGAAACTAACACAATGCAACCCATAAGCCAAATGTGTTTTACACTGAAACCTATATCGCTGCGTTTGCTTTAAGGTAAAAAACGGGTAAAATGTCAAATATTTAATAAGAAACATAGCACCAGGGAACCTATCTGTGGCCTTAATGCATCACTTCCGTCCTTCTTGTTCCTGCGCTCCTCTGCTGACATGTCTCTGTCTTTCTGCCCTGACTAATGAGATACCAAATAACCTACACTGCCCTAGGGTACTGTTATATGGCTCTTTCTGTATGAAGCATAGGCAATCCAATGCAAACAAACGCTCACAAAGCACATATTTCCTCAGCAACACGTCCAAAGTGCCTATTCAGGAATTCCTCCGTGCACGGTTAGAGCAGCACGGTCCCACGCACTAAATATTTTTATAATGTGTTTTAAATAATGCACATGTTAGAGGCAGCAGGTGTCGGATGCAGCTTGTTTCTTTGCCCAAAAAAGAGCAACTTAAGGGTTATACAGTTAAGTGGCTAAGTACTATTCATGCTGAACATCGAGGCATGGGAGTTTCTAAAGAGAGCCCATCGATGCATCATGTCCTCTAACTGCCTCTCAGATTCATTTAATGTCACAATTAGGGCTTATTAAAACACACGCACACACAAAAACAAAATAAACCATTAATTAAAAAAGTAACAATGGGATGCCAGCAAGTGGAGGTAGACAGCTTTTCACTTTTACAGTACATGCTGAGCCAAGGGATTGTACCTAAACATGCATGCAAGTGAAAGTGCAATAAAACAATAGCATGTTTTAAAAAGGTAGTCACCGTGTGTATTTCGATGTGCAACACATTGTGTATGCATGTAAAATCCATCCATTTTCTACCGCGTATTCCCTTTGGGGTCACTGGTGCCTATCTCAGCTACAATCGGGCGGAAGGCGGGATACACCCTGGACAAGTCGCCACCTCATCGCAGGGCCAACACAGACAGACAGACAGACAACATTCACACTCACATTCACACTTAGGGACCATTTAGTACTGCCAATCAACCTATCCCCAGGTGCATGTCTTTGGAGGTGGGAGGAAGCCGGAGTGCCCGGAGGGAACCCATGCATTCACGGGGAGGACATTCAAACTCCACACAGAAAATTCCGAGCCTGGGATTGAACCCAGGACTACTCAGGACCTTCGTATTGTGAGGCAAATGCACTAACCCCTGTTCCACTGTGCTGTCCATGCATGTAAAAATGCACATTTAATTTACACTTGACCAATGTTAAAGGATGTGGTCTCCCTACAATGGAAATGTCCTATAGATACATGCAGCGGAGCTAGCTGATTTCCAACAGCTTATTTTGGTATCAAGGGCTTGTGGTTAGAGTGTCCGCCCTGAGATTGGTGGGTTGTGAGTTCAAACACCAGCCGAGTCATACCAAAGACTATAAAAATGGGACTTATTACCTCCCTGCTTGGCACTCAGCATCAAGGGTTGGAATTGGGGGTTAAATCACCAAAATTATTCCTGGGCGCAGCCACCGCAAACTGGTCACTGCTCGTCTCACCTCCCATGGGGTGAACAAGGCGATGGGTAAATTGCAGAGGACAAATTTCACCACTCCTAGTGTGTGTGAGACTATCATTGATACTTATAATTTAACGTTAATCCTTCTTTGTCTTTGTGTCAAAGCAAATACTGCCGTGTGTAACATTTACCAGCTTACCAATGTTTCAGATAGTGGAAGAAAGGGATACAAATATGTCGGCCTAATATTAAAATGAATAGATATCAAATGTCAAGTTAAGAGTGATGGGTTCATAAGTCATTCACATATTTCTGATGAAATGTAATGTAAAGTTTAATTTCCAGTATGTTACCATTCAGTCTAATCTTTGTTTTTGTTTTTTTCTCTCTGTAAGAGCAGCTCTTAATTTACTTTTAACACAACTGTCCTTCATCTGCTAAGGTGTCATGTCGCTTCACAGACTAGTGCTTTTATTTAATGTATTATTCATGATAGTCATGTTCGCTACCGCGACTTGACATGTCCTCACAGTGCCTGTGAGTTAGTGGTGGAGAGCACACATTCCTGCACGGAATCTTAAGACCAGAGTAAAATGACAAGTAATCACATAATGGCGCAGGTGGTTTGTAACCAGATCGTAAGAAGGATCGAAATTCAAATAGAACAAACAGGAGTAAGAGACAAATGATAGACGTTAGTCAATTTATTGCATGTTTTCATTAAATTGCGGACTCCACCCTTCTGACTGACGCAGGTTCTACTGTATAATGAAAAAAAGCTTTATATGCTTTTGGTCAGTCGGAGTACATTGCTATATTTTGGCACCTGTTGACTCGGCCACAGAATGGTCCACCTCCACGATAAGTGGGCTCAAATGGCAATCACACATACTTCAACGTTGTTGCAAAAGTCATTTTTTTCGTTAAGGACAAAGTCGATTTTCACGTTTCTGTTGTGAGGCAAAATGGACTGTTTCCACTTTTTAGTCAATCATTCAAAGGTTGCAATATTACTTATTTTCTTTCTTTTGTTTGAAATACTGTATAGTTACACTTTTACTGCAAATATGAAATTCCCCCACCCCCTTTTTTTTTAACTCCCCCACCCTCCTCGACCTGCTGCAATCCCAGCAACTGCCAGCTCGGGTTATTGTTGTTATCAGTCATTCTCTAAAGATTGCTGTGGTAACGGGAGCCCAGGTCTCCGCACCACCCCACGGCAATAAGATAAGCGGGTTGTAGGAGGGGGACGACAAGGAAAATGGAGTTGGTGGTGGTGGAGGGTGGGGGCGAGGGAGTTTAACAAAGCATATTTTCCCTCCGCATGACTATGGCTGACCTTTAAACATACAGCGTCTGACATGATGAATCGCCACCTGGTAAGAGAAGAATAAGAGCAATGTGTGGAGGAGATGTGGGGTTCTTATTAGAAACGGTGTTCTAGTGAGATAGAGGCTCGCACTGTCTCATGGTGTTTAGGAACAGGTGGACATGTGGTGTGTGTGATATCGAGTGAATGAAAATGGAAAGCATTGCTCTGCAGCTTAATCCTGCACACATCAGCACTTTGTTACATAATTTAGCCCCCGGACAACACATTCTCAATGGCAGCACACACTACACCGCCTGCAGTTCTCTTAATGTCTGACCTTTTAAACTCTTTGGGCGAGGGTTGCACAGTGTAAACGTGTAGAGACGGTATCTGGATTAAAGAGGGTGTGTATGGGGTGTTTCCGCCACACCAGTATTTTCAACCACTGTGTCGCGGCTGCAGTCTGGTGTGCCGTGGGCGATACTGTAATTTAATATAATTGGGTTAAAAATATTTTTGCAACCAAGTAATAAGAATCCGCAAGTGTGCCGTTGTTGAGTTTCTGTGCTGTCTAAAGCTTAGCAGAATACCGTATTTTTCGGACTATGAGTCACAGTTTTTTTCATAGATTGGCCAGGGGTGCGACTTATACTCAGGAGCGACTTATGTGTGAATTTATTAACACATTACCGTAAAATATCAAATAACATTATTTAGCTCCTTCACGTAAGAGACTAGACGTATAAGATTTCATGGGATTTATCGATTAGGAGTGACAGATTGTTTGATAAACGTATAGCATGTTCTACATGTTATAGTTGTTTGAATGACTCTTACCATAATATGTTACATTAACATTCCAGGCACCTTCTCAGTTGGTTATTTATGCGTCATATAACGTACACTTATTCAGCCTGTTGTTCACTATTTTATATTTATTTTAAATTGCCTTTTAAATATCTATTGTTGGTGTTGGGTTATATCAAATAAATTTCCCCAAAAAATGTTACTTATACTCCAATGCGACTTATATATGTTTTTTGCTTCTTTATTGTGCATTTTCGGCAGGTGCGACTTATACTCCGAAAAATACGGTAACCATGTAATAATACTCTTCCAAATCAGTAGGAGGCAGCAGGTAGCTAATTTTTTTGTCGTGATCACAATATGCAAAAGGTATGTAAAAAGGTATCTAAAGCTTAAACCAAAAATAAAAAGGCGAGTGCCGCTAATGAAATGCATTGAAGCTGAAGAAAGACTATGCAAAACGAAAACTAAACGGAACTGGCAGCAAAGTAAACAAAACCAGAATGCTGGACGACAGCAAAGACTTACAGCGCGTGGAGCAGACAGTGTCCACAAAGTACATCCGTACTTGACATGACAATCATCAATGTCCCCACAAAGAAGGATAGCGTCCGCACAACTTAATTAGTCTTGATTGCGAAAACAAAGCAGGTGCGGGGAATAGCCTTCAAGGAAGACATGAAACTGCTACAGAAAATACCAACAAAAGAGGAAAAGCCACAAAAATAGGAGCGCAAGACAAGAACTAAATTACTAAACACAGGAAAACACCAAAAACCTCAAAATAAGTCACGGCGTGATGTGACATGTCTTGACAGTGCGATTACTATGAGACAAGAGTTATAGTGATGTATGGTTGGTTATGGTTTAAATTTCATATCCAATACTTGCGAGAACAACTTTTTAATTGTCAATATCGGCTGCTGAGTTTAATTTTTTTAATGATTTCTGCTGTTTTTTTGCCTTAGGATTTTCCAATGAATAAAATGTGCCTCTGCTCAGAAAAGGTTGAAAAACACTGCCCTACACTGCAGGTTTACATTTTTGTTGGGAGAATCAACAGAAGCACGACCTCACAAGCATAGTGCGGTCGACTGTAATGCCCTGCAAACAAGAGCTGTCAAAATACTAGATAAAAAGACTAGGTTTTAAGATAAGACATTCCAAAATTAAGATTTGTCTATCTAGAAATTAGCAGGACTTTTAAGATAAAAATAAGCATTTTATTCTGAAACCGAGCATTATTAAACTTTCAATTGCTAAATTAAGCATCCATGAGGTGTTGCAGAATTTTTAAACAACATTTTCTAAGTGGGGGAATTACCAAAATATCTTATTTGAATAGTTATTTCTACGTTTTGCCATTATATTTTAGGAGAAAATCAAAATATATTTATTTATGCTAAAATTAAGATCATTCAATGACTAAAAATAAGTGAATAGCTCTCAAAACTAGGGCAATTACTAGAAATAAATGTTTCAATCAGTTGTGTCAAACGAACGGCCCGTGGGCCCAAACAGACCCGCAAACAGGTTCTATCCAGCTCGCGGAATGAGCTTACTAAGTATAATTATTAACAATTATGTTTATCTTTGTACATGATGCTACATATGTAAAAAATAAATAAATAAATAAACCACATGAAGTTACTGCACCAGTCAAAGAAAATGAGCAAACTACATTAATAAAATCATGTAATTTGATTTTGATATTATATTTTATCTTAATGGATTGAAAATTAACACCAATGAGTTGACTGAAAGTATTCAGAAAGTATAAATAACAACAAATAAAGATAGAATACTATTAACATGAAAGTGTAAAAAAAAATCTAACAACGTTATGATTTGTACATTTTCAGAATGTGCTTGTTCTATTTTTAAACAAAGAAAACAATTTGAAGTTGTCTCTATTTTTAAGTTGTTGTGCCGTGATTTTACCAGTCTGGCTCACTTGGGAGTAGTTTTTTTCTCTACGTCCCCGATATAAAATGAGTTTGACACCCCTGGTTTAAATATTGGCAATGAGTGTTTTTTGTACGTGAACATAAATGAAAGTAATATAATGTACGAATGGATATATAAAGTGTATTATATTTGGGAGGGTTCTAATCTTGTTATAGCTGTTTAATAGAGGAGACACGAACATCAGCGTGGCTCAAAGTTAGCTTTATTTTTCAACTCATGTGTACGTTAGTAAGCAAATACGCCATAGCGTCAATTCTGATCAAGCGACAATCGCTATTTCCTCGGAATCTAGTTATTTATTTAAATATTACATGTAGCTTGCTAGTAAATAAATAAAACTTAAAAAAATAGAGGCAGCTCACTGGTAAGTGCTGCTATTTGAGGTATTTTTAGAACAGGCCAGCGGGCGACTCATCTGGTCCTTACGGACTGCCTGGTGCCCGCGGGCACCGTGTTGGTGACCCCTGGTTTAGACTGAAGTCCCATTTGAAAAGATCAGAGTCCAATAGGATTAGGACTACCTCCTGATTTGGCCTGAATCTGATTCCAAAAGAAAAGATTTAAAGCACGTTGGATCAAAAAATTAAAAAAAACATCAGATTCGGTGTGCAGTGTATACAGGGCCTAAGTTCAGTTTCCAAGACGGTGGTGCAGATTAGTATCTTTGAAGCATCACAATGTCTTCTTCACTGTTGATAAACAACGCGTTTGAGCAGGTTTTCCAGCGAGACAAGCCCCTGCCTGGAATTCAATAAACTACTGCATGTGTGTAACAAGGTGTATAGAAATGTATGTGAATCCCCTTTAAAGGAATCTTCCACGAGAGTACAGTCTTTAGTCACGTAAACACTGGGACACAGCCGTGGTAAAGTTTGGCTTGGCTCGGCGTCTCATCAACTGATCGCTTAAAAAAGACAGACACAGGATCAGATCAGGGCAGATCCCGTGTATGTGTAATCACAGCAGCGCACAGCAATATAACGTCTGAAGCAGACCTCAAGGCCATCCCACTATGAAAAGACCCTGCAATACACAGCGAGCAGAGCAAACCAAGACTGCTTGCCGAGCACACTTCCAAATGCATAGACCTTTTTATTTGAAGCGTTGGCATTGTTTTACATGAGTATATTCAATATCGTAATTTTTATTATTATTTGTGACCTGCTTAGTGGCTTTGTGGTTAGAGTGTCCACCCTGAGATCAGTAGGTCTTGAGTTCAAACCTCGGCCGAGTCACACCAAAGACTATAAAAAATGGGACCCATTACTTCCCTGGTTGGCACTCAGCATCAAGGGTTGGAAGTGGGCGTTAAATCACCAAAATAATTCTCGAGCGCGACCACCGCTGCTGCTCACGGCTCTCCTTACCTCCCAGGGGTGGAACAAAGGGATGTGTAAGACGCAGAGAGTAATTTCACCTCACGTAGTGTGTGTGTAACTATCAGTGGTACTTTAACTTTAACTTTATAGGTCAAATAAAATCCCCATTTATATACATATATTAGGGGTGTGGGGAAAAATCGATTCGAATACGAATCGCGATTCTCACGTTGTGTGATTCAGAATCGATTCTCTTTTTTTTTTTAAATCGTTATTTTTTTTTGTGTTTTTTTTGTTTTTTATCAATCCAACAAAACAATACACAGCAATACCATAACAATGCAATTCAGTTCCAAAACCAAATCTGACCCAGCAACACTCAGAACTGCAATGAACAGAGCAATTGAGGAGAAAACAAACACAACACAGAACAAACCAAAAGTAGTGAAACAAAAATGAATATTATCAACAAAAGTATCAATATTAGTTATAATTTCAGCATAGCAGTGATTAAAAATTCCTCATTGACATTACCATTAGACATTTATAAAAATAATTAAAAAAAGAACAATAGTGTCACAGTGGCTTACACTTGCATCGCATCTCATAAGCTTGACAACACACGTGTCCAATGTTTTCACAAAGATAAAATAACTAATATTTATGGTTTGTTTAATGGTTAAAACAAATTTAAATTATTGCAATCAGTTGATAAAACATTGTCCTTTACAATTATAAAAGCTTTTTTTTTTTAAATCTCCAACTCTGCTAGTATGTCAGTAGACTGGGGTAAATCCTGCTGAAATCCTATGTATTGAATGAATACAGAATCGTTTTGAATCGGAAAAATATCGTTTTTGAATCGAGAATCGCCTAGAATCGAAAAAGCCATATATAATCGAAGATTTGATATTGAATCGAATCGTGGGACACCCAAAGATTTGCAGCCCGTATATATATATATATATATATATATATATATATATATATATATATATATATATATATATATATATATATATATATACATATTTAAAAAAAACATGCAGACTTGTTCCGTATCAAAATGTTATCCTCAAAATACTTCTGCTGTGATCTAGTGCTGTGTAAAAAATGGAATTTTAAACAACATAAAATTACCTTGTCCTAAAATTACCTCACATTGTGAGGTCATAGTATGGGTAACACTTGTATGTGTCAAAGAAAACATCCGATTTACCACTTGCAACGACTCCTGTACTTTTTAGACATATTTTTTTCTGTGACATATCTGCCTCTGATGTCCTCATTCAGACATGAAAAATCAATTTCGTAACGGTGCCACAATGCTTACTTAATGCCATTTGCTCACACGCAGTAAGTGCTTTGGCGGATATTATTCATTCCATCCACACAGCTGACAGCAAATGCCTTGAAGAAGACTCAAATAAAAGGCAGAAAGCTTAAAAAGAGAGCCACCCATCCTCACTCCAACGTCCTCTGATAAGAATTGACTGGGTGTGAGGAAGCATGAGTAGAAAACACCCACTGCCTCTGGTCTTGTTCTGATAATAGTCTCTCAAAATCACAAAGGCTCAAGAGGATGGAGGAGAGATTTAAAGTAGCGCTCAGAGACTAATCCGCACTCTGTAGGTGGGAGAGCACACAGATAAGGCCAGTTGGACCATTACAGAGCCAAAATGACCCCAACAAAATACAAAGGGTTGACACAACGGAAGGACACCTTAATACTGGTCATTCAGTTACAATTTCAAATGCTGATATTGTACAAAGGAATGAGGGATGGGAATTTATATGCTTTTTCTGATTCCACTTTCGATATTGCTTGATGATTCAGTTCCTTGTCGGTTCTCTTATTGTTATTTATGTGGAAAAAATAAGAAAAAAAGTGGATTAGCATCAATTTTGTTTAGTTTTGAGGTAACATCTGCCTTATGGTTAGAGTGTCCGCCTTGAGATCAGTGGGTCGTGAGTTCAAACCCCGGCCGAATCATACCAAAGACTATAAAAATGGGACCCATTACCTCTTTGTAAATAGACATTTATAAAATCTTTCATATTGTTATATATCAGCAGCTTATAGTCCAGTGCAGCTAATATATGTAAAAATTAGTTTTTCTTCTAAAATTTGGTGGGTGTGGCTTAAACACCGCTCTATAGCTTGGAAACTATGGTACATTTAGTAGGGCTGTCTAAATTAACTAGTTAAGTCATGTGATTAATCACAAAAATCATCGCATTATCATGTTTATATGCAGATTAATCAGTCAATATATTTTGACTGTACATGCTCCTTTACAATAACCACAGATGGTTAATTGATAGGCAGCGCATTTCAATGGAAATTTGACTGGGGTGCTCAATGGCAAATGTTGAACAAATGATAACAAGCATACGTAGCACAGAGCTGCAGCATGATCGCCTCCTTTCTCACAGCATTTTCTGTGCAACTGCCAGTTTGCACGTCTTTTCTAACTATATACACAAAACAGTGGCTGCAGAACAGTTTTAGGTTTGATAAATCACAGTGCATGTGATTAGATTTTTCACAATTAAATGTGCGTCTTCTCCTCCCAAAATAGTGAGTGATCTGATGATCAGCACACTAAATGGATTGCGCTCCTTATTTTAATCTACGAGACGCAATCCTCTGATCACGATGTCGTAGGCCAGATCCGGCCCACGACATCATTTTATCTGGCCTGCAAACATATGGAAATGATATGTGTCAATAAAGTACTTAATATTTTCTCATATAATTGATTTTTTTCATTTTGACATAAAAAAAATATTTGTACTGCTTGAAATTGCATGCCTTTTGAACTTTAATAGTATCAATTATTGCAACAAATAAAGCAGTATATCATCATACTTTCCAAACATGTTATTGTCTAAATAAAAATACTTAACTTTACAGCAAACTACCTATCAAATGAATAAAAATAACAACACATGGTAAGTTGTTCTTGATAGCATATTACTGTATATTGAAAATAACTACTACTGTTTTTTGTGTAACATTTTTGTTGACTGAGCTGTGACTGACTGTAAAATCAACAGTTGTGTATTACTGTAAATGGAAAGACAGTACATTTGGTATTTACGGTAAAAAAAAAAAAACTGGCAGTGAAGTGGCCAGAATAGAAAAATAACTGTATTTTTAAATTTTCCATTAACAATATAATGTCGTAAAAACCAATGTAAATTTAACAGAAAAATTCTGGCAACTAAACAGCCAGATTTTTCCGTAATCCCCACCCCAACCCCCCAAAAAACAGCGGCATTGTTTTTCCATTAACGTAAAATGTTGTAAAAAAATAAATAAAATAAAAAAACTATATTTTACAGTAAAATTTTGTAAATGCAAAGTTTTTACTGTAAAATGGACAGTCTACTTTAAACAATTTAAATAATTAATAATACAATCCAGTATTGTAATCTTATCACACCTAAGAACCTATGCCATAAAAGTCATTGCCCTGTATAGGGCTATTACTTTGTGGAATACTCTTCCTTTGCATATAACAAATACCCTTAGTAAGATAGGATTTAAAAGACTTCTATTGATGTATCTGCGTTGAGATGCTGTTTTTATTTATTGTTTTTGCCTTTGTTTGGTTCTAACTGTATATTTTATTGTTGTAATACAGGTATTGCTGTCACGATGGGGGGGTCGCAGCTTGCTGCGGGGTCGTTCTACCAGGAAAGCAGATGGACTACTCGGGACATGGTGTTTAGGTAAAAACATGGTTTAATTGTGACTAAAGGTACAAACAAAAAGCGCTCACTGTGGAGGCACAACTTGTCTAATAGAATAGAATAGAATAGAATAGAAAGTACTTTATTGATCCCTGGGGCAAATTCAGCACCATAGTTTGCGCAAGATAAATAATGATAAGAATAAATAAGATAAAATATTATATATATTATATATATATATATATATAATATATATATATATATATGAATAATGTAAATATATTATACATATATTCTACATTTAAGTGCAGTCAAGAAGAAAAGTAGAGAAGTAAAGAAAGTAAAGAAACAAAACTAACACTTTAACATAAACTATGAACATAACGCAAACACTTACTGTGACTTGAAAAGAACAACATGAACTTTGGCATGAAAAACGAGTATGACTTACTGTGGCAAGAACAGAGCAAGGCACGAACACGATGACGCCAGGGCGACTGACTGGCAAAGACGAGCTTAAATACTGCCTCTGATTACTGCTCGGGAAGCAGGTGAGCCGGCGAGCACTAATCAGAGACAGGTAAACACAATGATTAACCATGGGGACAAAACAAGGGAGTGAAAAAAAACAGGAACTTTAAGAGTCCGAAGGTCAACAGAACATAGCCAAACAAGAAATGATCAAAAAGACATGACAGATGCATTATGATAATGTATGTATTGTTATTGTATTATGATTGTATCTTGTATCTTATTGTAACTTATATTTTAATGAGAACCACAGGAAGAATAGCCTGCTGCTGATGCTTCGACTAAATAAACAATTAAACAACAATTATCAAAAATACTCCATCACTGCCAACTCTTACTATCACTCATAGATTCTGCAAAACCCCAAGTTGCTGGTTACGAACAGGAATGAGTTCTGCTTAAACTATGTCTGGTGTTGTTTGTTCTTACTTGAGTGCTCTGCACTGGCTTATCGTAGTAGACATACAAGTAATATTGTTTTTGTTACTTTGTTTCATTGTTTTTGTTACTTTGTTTCACTGAGCCATATTTGTGTTTTTGGTTGCATAGTTCCCCGAAAGACTCTCTCTGGTTTAGCTGTGCTTTGTTGTGGCCTATTCTACTCCAAGTGAGCTTTTGTTAAATACTTCTTGCTTACTTTTGCGTGATTGTTTCTGTTTCTAAACGTTCAATAATTTCACAAACTCAAAACAACTTCCCAAGAGTATTATTTTATTAAAATCTTAACCAGCATGGAAACAGGAATTCCAGACATATAGAAAAGTGTTCATCCCCATTGGAGACCTACTTTTGTATTTTCCGATTGTTTTTAGGGTTTTCCAATTAGGTTTTTGACCAGAAAATTGTGTAAAAAAAAGATATTATATAAATATATATATATATATATATATATATATATATATATGAAAATTATATTCATATATTGCACAAAGGGGAATCAGGAGGCTCGTGAAGCAACTGTTGTGTTCATAAGAGGCATGATCAAAGAAAAACAGATGTTAAAGAAACACATTTATGAGCTTTGATTAAAAAAAAAGAAAAACATGCAGAAAAGCTTGACAAAAACACACACATTTGGAGCGTTTCTCATCTAAATAGGATCAGAGGAAAATAAAACTAGTTAGGTGATCAACCTCAATAAAAGTGCAGAGCTCCCATTTCCACACAGAAGGCGTATTCCTCCTCTTCTACTTTGCTATAAATCTTAATGAGCTTCACTGGGCCCTATCATTTGGATGTACAGTAGGTGTGTTGTGTGTGTGTGTGCGTGCATGTGTGTTTGTGTCTGAGAGAGAGAGTGGGTGCAGGGTGGAGATAGAGGGTTGCGGGACTTTCCTCTGAAGCAAAGCAAAGACATGGCACTTCATCAACATGTATTAGTGCAAATGAGCGAGTGAGTGCATGGAAGATGAGGGGCCGGGGGATGATCAATTATTCAGTGCTGAACATTTTTCACTTATTACTTAACAAAATTCCTTACATCCACACTACTTCATGTCCGATTCATCACCTTCCACCCCACTTGCATTTTGTCTTTATTCCGACACTACATCCACACACTCGGAACACATTCGTAAATTGTTTAATCCGTTTATCTTCACAGATCATACAAACAATTTCATATGCTGGCATCATGAGTTTGTCCTGCTTATGTTAACAACCCGTTTATATGGACTGAATCATTAAGTCCTGGTCTACCATGTTCGTATTACTAAAAACTTACTACTCCCGCCGGAGTCAACATACATTAAATTTGAAACTGAAAGTGGTCATTTTTATTACAACATATGATACAGTATTGTTTATTTCCTCATTATCGCTAAACAGCATAAAACAACCACAGCAATATAACTCGTGTCTAGTTACACTAGGCATGGAAACGTCCACACAGAAACTTACTGTTCGGTGCAAAGGAAGCGTCGGAATAAAAGTATGACGGTGTTAATTAACCTACATTTGACCACCGCAACTAACATTGTTTTATCATTTTTAGAAGTCTTGTGTACGTTGGAAAGCTTTATTGTTTTTTTATTTAAGACATACAACAAAACTGCAACACGGTTAGCTAAGAAAAACATGTATGAATAATAAAAGTAGTATCAACATTAAAAAAATGATCAAATAAGAGAAAAATATTTCAAGAAATTGCCATTGGTTAAAAAACGAGGCACCTTGTCTTGAACCCATTTAAAATTGCTACGGGAAGCCTGACATGACGATTTTTGATTTCATTTGTCGAAATAAAAATAATTAACCTAGAAAATGTCTTTGTTTACCAACTATAAACTGGCCAACAGTTTTGAATTAATTTATGTTCTGTGGTTAGGGATGTAACGATATGAAACGGTCACATTACTTTTAGTGTGACCATTATTATTGGGGTGTTGTTGAATGACCTCTAAAAATGCTTATACACACACTAAAATATATTGACCAAGTTATAATTTGTTTTAATAACTAAATAGAGATGCGCAATATGGCTGAATACTGTATCATGATATATTTTTTACTGTATATTGATCGATATCGATAATTATTAGTATTTTTATGACCTATTTAAGCCTGCCAATAAATACAGTAATGCAATTTCCAACTTACTAAGGGTGCTATTTATCCATAAAGAGAGTGTCTGGTAACCAGGTAGGATGAGCAAAGCTAAGATGGTGCAATAGAGGCAGTCGATTTGAAATTAGTTTCAGTTTTGAAACACTAGATGGCAGTAGTGTATAAGCTATTGAACACTACACAGAGAAGTTTGGGAAGCGACTAATTAAAGCCGCACATTGGATGTGCCAGGATGTTGCCACGCTGTCTGCATTAAAACCAACAAAACTAAGGACATGTTTCTGTTATTAAGTTGATATATCACAATATAACAGTTTCTCTTCTCATTCCATGAAGGGAATCCACAGCGAGACAGAAAGACGGCACAACCAATCTTGGTACTGTTTCGTCATTGGTTGTTAGCGTTTCCCTCCCATTGCTCAGTGACACTTCCTGTTTCCCATTTGCTAGGTTCCCAGAGCGCGAGTGACTTCATGCAACGAATCTTGCTTCGTAATTTTTGTTTTCTTCCGACCAAAAAATATGAATACATATCGTACGTTTTACGGAACACATTTTAAATCGATATCAATTGTGTCTATCGCAATATATACGGATATTGTTTTATCGGCCCAGCCCAATCCGATCCAATCCACTTTATTTATATAGCACATTTAAACAACAATAACGTTTCCAAAGTGCTGCACAGCCATGTTAAAAACAATTGTAAAAAAAAACAAAAAAACAAAAAACCCTATAACTAAAAAAAAGCCCTATAACTAAAATAGATAGACAAACAGTTAGAAAACCCACAATTTTTCATGTTTTGTGTTTCTTTTGCTGCACTGATGTTCTGGCTGGAGTTGTGGCATCTCACACTGTTTAGCGGCCCTTAAATGCACCTTACAAACACCTCCGTTGCTGACAGTTTTTTTAGAATTAGTATTTTATCTGTTTTAATGACTAAGTTTTTATTGTTTTAACAATAATTTGTACTGTAGCACCTTAAAATGTATTTTAAATTAAAAGTGCGTCACAAATCAAATGTATTATTATTGTTTATTATATCAGGCGGGCTGTGTGTCGTACTCTGGTCAGCAGTCCTTGAACGCACCGTAAACCCATGTTGTCTCTTTTCTCGTCTCTTGTGTAGAACGATCACTCTTTGCTAAGTGAGCACACCTTTTAGGTTCAAAGTGCACAATTGAATATCTTACTTGCTGAGACGGCAACGTGTTTACAGTATGTATAAAGTTTAGATTGGGGTATGCCGTTTCCTATTGGAAATACCTTAACGTCTCTTGTTTCCATATCCGCAATTAAGCTAGTGAGCTGGCACCAGTTAGTCGGTCAAAGTGCAGTTCAATCTCTGTTTTTCGATCTTTTTTATTCAAAGAGGTAACACTAATTGTTGGGAGTTTTACCGCGGTTTTTATTAAAACAGTTTATCATTACATCCCTTTCTGTGATCGAAAAAAAAAAAAGTTAAGTTTTTGAAATAAGAAATACATTTCCAATGTCACCCAATGTAACGTAACGTCACAGATCAACGTCCTCTAACAAAATATGTTCGGTGTGTTTCACTTGATCTGTGGTACAGCGTATCCCCCACCATTTTGACTTTACGCTCAAATGCGTTTGGCTTCTTACATGTTAAGCTCCTTGATGTGGAAAGGGAAATGTATTTTGATGGTCGGACAAATGAAAACATTGAGGCCATAGCACAATGAACCCATGTTGTGTGGCAGAAGGCGTAGAGGTTGAAAGATGGATAGAATTAATGGTGTGGCGAGTCGGCACAACGAGAGAAAGTCGCTGACGGCAAAACTAATCTATGTGGACCTCAAAACACCAGTAACAATCTCGTTTTATTCCTTGTCGAGGCATGCATGACACGCAAACATCAATACACAACACACATACATGCACTGACACACAGACACACAAGGTACCCTTTTCAGGCTTTTTCTGGAAGCAAAATGCATAAAAATTAATAGGTGTTGTACTATCTTGTCTCATATACTTCTATTTATCTGTATTGGCTTTGTACTGTTAAATAAATAATCCTCATATTTACCTTTAGGAAGATCAATTTTGAGTACATTTTATTATTATGATTAGTGCAAATGTCACAACCAAAAACATTATCTTCCTCAGAAATACTTTCTATAGATAATGGTATGGACAGATTTCGCATGGTTCTAAACTACATTTGTTCATCGACAAAACTACAGTACGACAAATTGTGAAAGATAACATTTACAACATTGTGCCGCAGGAGTGCTGTGGCATTGAAAGACACTTTTTAAAAAATGTACTGTTATTTTAAGTGTTTTGGTCTGCATCCCAGCTAACTCTTATTTTGATCAGTTTTGGTTTCTTTCTGGCATCTTTTTTCCCTGCTCTGCTTGGAGGCAGCTTGTCTTGGGAACTGGGCCAGAGCAACAAGGCAAGTGGACGCAATCTGCAATTAACAAAATTCATAAGCCCTGTGTCCACACCAGTGCTTTTTTCGAAAACATTTCCATATTAGGATTGTGTCTCTCAAAGAGCAAAATAGAGAGGGCAAGCCACGGTAATACTTTGTAGTAAATACACACTATTAAGCATTAATAAAGTATTGCTTATTCTTACAGTAATGAGTAAAACAGGTATAACTTTAGAATTTGCATTGTAATTAGTAATAAAGTCAGAAATATGCTTTATAAGTTATGATTTTAGTATTTACTAATGCTTTACAAACGCATAATAGTGTGTACCTATGATAAGAGTTACCTAATCCATTTGTGTGTTTGTCTTCATGTATATGCTGTCAGGTTTGTTATTGACAGTTTGGTTATGTTTGGGTTTTTCTCCGCGTTTGTGTTTATTTTGGTTAGATTTCCTTCATGTCTTCCTGAGCGCTCGTTTCCCTCACCTCTCCCTGATTGGCAACCTGGCACACCAGGTTGCAATTGCCAATCAGGCTACTATTTATTCCTGCCTCGCCCTCTAGTCAGGGCTCGATGATTGTATGCTGTTGCCTGTTTCCTGTCTCCTGTTATCCTGTTTCCTGGTGTCTGGTTCCTGTTGGCTGTATCCTGTATACTGTTACCTGTTTCCTGTCTACTGGTTTCTAGATCTTAGTAAATCAGGCTTTGTGAGTACGAAAGTGCACCGATTGAGACGCAGCGTAGAAAGACCTCATAATATTCCTTGTGGTTTTAGTGTGTAGACCTGAGCTTTCTCTTCAGTGTCACAACTTCATAGTTCCATCGTTTGATGTATACTAGCTCCAATGCTAAGTATAGGTTCTTCTTTTGTTACGGGCATGTTTTATTAGCTACTTTTTTCAATTGTTTCTCCAGTATCTTCCTAACTTTTTTTTCTGTTTTTAGTTTGAATTGCTTCCTGTCCTTATGCCGTAGTGTCTGCTTTTTGAGACACCAAGTATATTTATTACACTGGACACTAGGGGTGTAGCGATTGATTGATAAATCCTTAAATCGTTTTATTTTCCCCAAATTCAAGTATGTCAATCTGTGTTAGACAAGTTTGCCTTCCGGAAGATTGGCACCAATCCACAATTGTTTTGAAAGTGAATCGATCGATTTCATCGATGCAAGAAAAAGGAAAACATTGGATTAAAGAACTGCAGGCTTTATACGAAGTCAAACACTTTTAAAAATAAGGACGTTATGCGTTAAAAAAAAAAAGGGATTGTATTGGCAACCACAAATATCGAATTGAATCGAATCGTTGTTAAAATGAATCGTTACACCTCACAGGACATACATGTTCAAACGCTTTTTGTGAACTTTAAAATTTGAGACCAAAATGTTAAATCTGTTGTAGTAGCGCTGGGCCATTAAAATAATATCAATACATATATATTGCAATAGACAAGTAATCAATATAATTGAAAGATGCGTTGAACAAAGCGTTCGATATACAACATATATAGTTTTGTTTGGTTGGAAGAAACCGAAAAGAAGAAGGCACGGTTGGTTGAATTAACTAATGCACTCTGGAAACAGGATGTGATCTGTGAGCAATTAGAGAGACACACTTAACAGCCAAAGACACAGCAGTATAACTATCATGTTTGGTTGCAACATGTCGCTGTTGATTCTCTGCATGGGGTGAAAAGGAAAAGTAAAAATGAGTGCTTCAGAGAGCAAAGAAATTGTGGATGAAACAGGAAAAGTCACCCCGAAAGTATGGAATTTTCTTTTTTTTTTCAAACTGACTTTAGTCCTTTGCCAAACCTCGTTCCTATTTGGATGTAGGGAAATAACAGGTAGGAACTTAAGTGCAGGAATGTACAAATACAATAAATAAAAAACTAACAGACCAAACTAAATGATACACAGACCACGTTAATCTCCTGGCAGTTATCATTTGTGTTCTTGTCAGGTTTCTCTATAGTTGCAATTGCACTATTTTATTACATTTCATTAAGCATTTCATACGTATTCCTAATTTTTCACCTTAATTGAAAGAGATTATTGTTAAGTGTTTATTATCATTTTAGAATTTTGTTTACATTGATTTACTTTTTTCCACGCATGGGTTGAGATTTCCTTTCATTTCTGATACCTGAGGGGATTATAGTGAGAGGAAGGTTACATTTGAAATAAAAATTTAGAAATGTAATATATTTTCCATAGGCCATAAAAATATCAATGATGATTGATTTTGACCAATATAAAAAATTTAAATCGCCCAACCCTATGTTGGTAACTTCAGTATGTAGTGTTGGTAACTTCAGTATTATCGCTAAGCAGCATGAAACAACAAAAACATCATAACTCCTATCTTGTTACACAGCATTAAAACACATATACAGGGATTTCCTGTTAAATGCAAAGTATGCTTCAAAATAAAAGCATGGCAATATTACATTTGGTTTTACCAAAATAGCTAACAAAACCTTTTTGATTCTTAGCCACCAGAAGAAAGTGTCCGTACGTAAAGTTTATTGTCATTGTAGTCAAAACATATAACAAAATGACACAGCAGTTCTACTGTTGTGTAAAACTCTAAGTACAAGTATAAATATCATATAAAAAACAAATACAAATGAAGGGGAAACAATGTCACTGTCAAAGTAGCTTCAAAAAACTTTACTATCACCTATTCCCCTTTTGTCTTTGGCCAAAAAAGTAGAATAAACAAGTTCCGGTTTTGATTATACTTATATTGAAAACCACTTATATCTAATATTGTTTATGTGATTCAGCCACAGGCTTTGATACAAACAGAAGGGCACGGGGGCTTTGCATTAATCAAGCACCACTTTAATATTATTTTCTTGATTTTCTTTACAGGTCAGCATGTTCTTTTTGTTTCTGTTTTTCGTATCTTCCTAATAAACAAATGTAGTACAACCGCATCCAGGTCCAAACCACCTTGCTTACAATTTATGAAAAATCAAACATGTCGGTATCAATTTCAGTCAGATCCAAATCAACAAACCACAAGGGTGCCCAGACTCTCTCTTTGACACACACCTCTGTAAGCATTTCCAACACATCACACGTACACCGCCCATCTAACATTTATGACGGAACGGAACCACAGTTTTTTTTGTAACACCTACCTGCTGGCAACAACCTTTGATATGTTCCAATGAGTCTGTGTAGGAAGAAACACTTGTATACAAACGGCAGATTATTTATTTCAGTCTTTTCTATGAATTTGCTGTAAAACTGATTGCCACATACCCATTTGGACACGAGGGGATTGTGCGTTTGGTGTGTATGTACGTGCGAGGCCTGGGGTGTGAGCATTTGTCAGCATAGGGAAATACTGATCGCTGTAGAGATTAGAGATTTATGGTAATTTTGTTGGTATTCAATATTGGTGCGCAAGGCTGACTTAGACATGTACAAGTGAAATGTGTGTGTTTATAAGTGTGTATGTGCTTGTAAAAAAAAAAAAAAAGACACTTGTGTTGGTAACACATGAGTGATGGACTGTAAATGAGTGAACAGGCTGAACGTGATGAGTATGAAGAGGTGAAGCAAACGAATGAATGACTAAATTAGTGGGCTTGATGGTGTTTTTTTTTGTGAGAGGGACTAATTTGATCAATAAATGGGCAAATTAGAGTGCTTAAAGAAAAGACACTCTACCGTTTCTAAGTGGTATGATGCTGGTGTCACAAATCAAACATTCATTATCCCAAGTGGATTTCATACGGCCAACAACAGGCTGTCTTCAACAAGGCTCTTAAGGAGCTAATCTAATCAAGTGAAGTTTGGTTTCAGGGCACATTTTTAACAGCTCAACGAGCAAGGCAGTTGATGCTCTTCTGTTATTTTTGTTACCAAAACAAAAAAAGTCAGATGCATTCAGTCTCAGCTGTTTTTATTTTTCCCCATTCAACTGCAAAGTTGACGGAATAATACATGTCATTAGGAAATGACTGCAATTTCTCTCCCTCATAAAGAGGATGTCCAGAGTCGGGACCCAGGATGGACCGCTTGCCTGTGTATCGGCTTGGGGACATCCCTGCGCTGCTGATCCGCCTCCGCTTGGGATGGTTTCCTGCTGGCTCCGCTGTGGACGGGAATCTCGCTACTGTGTTGGATCCGCTTTGGACTGGACTCTCGCGGCTGTGTTGGATCCACTATGGATTGAACTTTCACAGTATCATGTTGGACCCGCTTGACATCCATTGGTTTCGTCCTCTCCAAGGTTCTCATAGTTATCATTGTCACCGACGTCCCACTGGGTCATCATTGACACCGACGTCCCACTGGGTGTGAGTTTTTCCTTGCCTTTATGTGGGCCTACCAAGGATGTCGTAGTGGTTTGTGCAGCCCTTTGAGACACTAGTGATTTAGGGCTATATAAATAAAAATTGATTGATTGATACTTTTGATTTGTTAACTGGGTTCACGGTGGAAGAGGGGGTTAGTGTGTCTGCCTCAAAATACGAAGGTCCTGAGTAGTCCTGGGTTCAATCCCGGGCTCGGGAACTTTCTGTGTGGAGTTTGATTGGCAACACTAAATTGGCCCTAGTGTGAATGTGAGTGTGAATGTTGCCTGTCTATCTGTGTTGGCCCTGCGTTGAGGTGGCGACTTGTCCACGGTGTTGTTTTAAATTACATTTTTCTCTAAGATTATATTTCTCCTCTTTAGTTGAGAAGAATTGTTGTATATTCTTGGGAAGCAGGTTATAATTTGCTTTGTGTATAATTTTAGCTGTTTGCAATTTCACTATGTCGTGACATTTCAGTATCGTTGATTCGATAAATAAAGGGTTTGGATGTTCTCTATATCCAACATTATGTATTATAAAGTGGATATTACTTTTTTATTTTTGTAGATTTATGGTTTAAAAAAACAACGATTTTTTCTGAGGGCGTATTGGAAGAGCAGTGCATACAGAAAAGTTCATGATGATGTTGTTGTTTGGCTCATTAATAAACAGAAATTTAATAATTCACCTCCTTGTCATGGTTGTTTGATACACAGTGCTTTATAGCACTTTATATTCTTTTCAAAGTGTACAAACATTCATTAAAATACAGACTTTTGTCGAAGCTCGAACCCATTATTCATATTTACTTCACTATACGAACTTGCCTATGTACGAACCCCTCAACAACCAATTAAGTTTGTAAATTTGAGGTTCCATCCATTTTCTACCGCTTATTCCCTTTTGGGGTCGCGGGGGGCGCTGGCGCCTATCTCAGCTACAATCGGGCGAAAGGCGGGGTACACCCTGGACAAGTTGCCACTTCATCGCAGGGCCAACACAGATAGACAGACAACATTCACACTCACATTCACACACTAGAGCCAATTTAGTGTTGCCAATCAACCTATCCCCAGGTGCATGTCTTTGGAGGTGGGAGGAAGCCGGAGTACCCGGAGGGAACCCACGCATTCACGGGGAGAACATGCAAACTTCACACAGAAAGATCCCGAGCCTAGGATTGAACCCAGGACTGCAGGAGCTTCGTATTGTGAGGCAGACACACTAACCCCTCTGCCACCGTGAAGCCCAATTTGAGGTTCCGCTGAACGATAATATGCAATAGAACAAACCTAAAGCAACTACAGCATATTGGGTGAAACACGAGTAAAGGTGACTGAAGGGGTGTTATTTCATGTTAAGAAGGTTTTAGTTATGTTAAAAGAATATCTTAAGGTATTTAAAAGCTCCTAAAAAAAATCCGGAAGAGGGTGGGGTACAATGCTTACAAGTTCTGGAAAATTATCACCCTCACAAACAGCCCCTTTAATTGGGAGTAACGATCCAACTGTTTTTATTGTAGTTCTTGTGAGATCTCGCAAAATGTTTTTTTTTCTATCTCAGTGAACGGAAGTAAAATAGACACAGAGATGGTGAACCGGAAGTCAAACAAACACAGCGATGAAGGAGCGGGAGCCTCCCTATCATCTCTGCTCTGTTGTGGAACAATTATAAGATTTGATGTCTTTATATGTTGGGCCAACACTAAAATAAAAAACAATAAACTTCTACCACGGATGATGAGTAGGCTCCTCCATCGCTTTGTCTGTTTCACTTCCGGTCTATTCTATTCTATTCACCATCGCTGTCTCTGTTTTACTTCCGGTTCACTGATATAGGGAAAAAAAATTTTGCGAGATCTCGCAAAAAAAAAAAAAAATCCCTCCATGTCCCTTTAGGGCAGGGGTGCCCATTACGTCGATCGCGATCGACTGGTCGATCTCGGAGGGTGTGTCAGTCGATCTTAAGCCAGGCATTAAAAAATATACATAAAAATGAGCAATCATCAATCATACCAAGACTTCACTTTCGTCAGTTGTTCGACATTCTCGGCATCCGAGGATCTTGTGAGATGACGCTGGCTGCTGCAAGCTCATATTTAAGAAAAAAATCACTAACAGGGCGGACGCAGAGAAACGCATTTTATTTCTAGAGACTCCGTACCTACTGTCAAAACTCTAAAGACCGACTGCACAGTTCCTGTCTTCACCATAAAAGACCTGCTTCATCCTGCCTGTGCTAACAAAATAAGAGTCTCAGAAAGCTAGCGTGCACAAGCTAGCAAGCTACGGAGTTTGATGCCAATGTATTCCCCCCCCCTCCCCCCCAGCGACCGCTTTCTCACTTGCTTGCCCACCCGCACTCTCACTGACGTCACTCACCTGATGCCAGACATTAAAGGGCCACACACATATTCTACTCTCATAACAAAGTGTTTAAAAACAAGTATGCAAGTTGGACAAATGAGATGCCGAATCCAACCACTTTCATGTGGTATTGGACAGAAAGGAGGACTTTTTTTTTCCTCCATTTGAAAATGTGGACGTTATCAGCACCACTGTCTAATTCCAATCAATGCAAGTCATCAGAATCAAATACACCAACTTATATTCTTGTCTTCATGAAAGAAAGGAATCTATGTGTGTTAAACATGCTTGTATTATCATTAAACACCATTAACTTGTTAACAAAAATGTCTCTTTCATAAATAAATAAATATAAATTATAAATAGGAATGAGGTAGATCTCCTCGACTTGGTCAATTGAAAAGTAGCTCGCCTGCAGAAAAAGTGTGAGTGCCCCTGATTTAGGGGCTCCGCATGAAACAAACTAAAAGAGCTAAAGGAATATTTTTCAAAATAGCACAAACCATTGTGAATGAATACATGTTGTTTGCCCTAAATGAAAGTCAATTTGTGGTTGAGTTGAGTAATTTTCTTTTATACTGTGAACACTCGTAATATGTAAGCATGTAACATCCCATATCTTTAACATTAATTAGTAGTATTTTAGGAGGTGGATTAAAAGTTCACAAATGTATTCTACAGCAGTGGTCCCCAACCACCAGTCCAGAGACCGGTACCGGTCTGTGACAGATTTGCTACCAGGCCACAGAGAAACATTAAACTGCATTTTTTACAACTTAACTTTCGCCTGTCCCACGAGACCAGGGGTCCCCAACGCGGTGTCCGCGGGCACCAGATAGCCCGTAGGGACCAGATGAGTAGCCCGCTGGCCTGTTCTAAAAATAGCTCAAATAGCAGCACTTACCAGTGAGCTGCCTCTATTTTTTTTAATTTTATTTATTTACTAGCAAGCTGGTCTAACTTTGCTTGATATTTTTATTCTGAGAGAGACAAAACTCAAATAGAATTTGAAAATCCAAGAAAATATTTTAAAGACTTGGTCTTCACTTGTTTGACTAAATTCATCTATTTTTTTACTTTGCTTCTTACAACTTTAAGAAAGACATTTTTTGAGAAAAAAATACAACCTTAAAAATTATTTTAGGATTTTTAAACACTTATACCTTTTTACCTTTTAAATTCATTCCTCTTATTTCTTAATTTAAAATTTAAAGCCCACCAGGCTGCACCAAACTTTCGGTGCCTTGTTGACACAGAAAAGTACAGTGGTGTACGCGCAGCAGTTATGAAGGTTGCAAGCCCGTTTGGTTCAACTTATCTTTCTGAATCAGCCTTTTCTGACATGAACTTCATCAAGAACAAACACAGAACACGCCTCACTGATGCACATCTGCGAGACTCACTCAGAGTTGCAGTGTCAAGTTACACACCAGAGTACAACACACTACTTAACAGCAATGCCAGGCTTCCCACTAACTTACAGAGAAACAGATAACAGATTTGGTGTCCAGTTCAAAGTGTGACATGGTTTATTTTAAAATTTGAGAGTTTACTTTTGTATTTTACATGAGTTATTATTTGTACAAACATGGTGCAAAGTAATTCCATGCATCCATCCATTTTCTACCACTTATTCCCTTTAGGGTTGCGGGGGGCGCTGCTGCCTATCTCAGCTACAATCGGGCGGAAGGCAGATTACACCCTGGACAAGTCGCTACCTCATCGTAGGGCGCAAAGTAATTCATGATTTGTTAAAAAAATTTACTGGCTAGCTAGTTAAAATGGGATATTGTGATTTCACAAGACTGTCTTAGAAGTCATCATTTGAAAATGTTCAATTTGAAAAATGTGCACTTAGAGAAAATATAAAAATAAAGTGTTGCATATTGATATTTATCTGTTTCTATATATATTTATTGTGAGAAATCATTAAAATGATCAGTGTTTCCACAAAGATAAATATCATTTATTAATAATAATAACATAGAGTTAAAGGTAAATTGAGCAAATTGGCTTTTTCTGGCAATGTATTTAAATGTGTATCAAACTGGTAGCCCTTCGCATTAATCAGTACCCAAGAAGTAGCTCATGGTTTCAAAAAGGTTGGTGACCCCTGCACTCGACACACCAATAAGCTTGTTTATAGATGTGCAATAAAACCATGTGTTGCCATTTGTTATATGTGTTATAACTTTGCGACATGACACAATGCACATTAATGAACATATAAAATATAAATGTGACATTTTGTAACCAAAGGCTGATTTCCATCTGCATCTCATTGCAAAGAAACGAGCCCAGGGCTCCCATTAATTCAGCGTTTTAGTGACTTGTATTTTTCATGCACTTATTTTTGCTGTACTTATCTGGCACAAGTGGAAAGCCGATCCCTGAAAATAATGCCTACATTAAACCGGTCCGTGGTGCAAAAAAGGTTGGGGACCACTGTTCTACAGTATGTGGGGCATTACTTTAAGCACAAATGGGTCTCGGATGGACGATAATAATACACTGCATTCAAGGGGTCATATTATTGTTTTTTTTTAACATTTAAAATATTGACCTGTGGTATACATAACATGCAATGGTGGCTCTTTGATCAAATTATTGCATGGATTACACTTTCTGACCGTCTCTTCAGGATGCGCCATTTTGTGGACGGTCATATTTACGTGCCTTATTTACTGTGTCTTCTGCCTGTCATCCATATTGAGGCTATAGTGAAAGTTATAAGTTAGAAATATACGCTAGATTGTATCAGAAAGAGCAACTGGGGAGAGGATGAATGTGCCTGTACGAGCCAGTCTGCCCCACAACAAGAGGATAGTGGAAAAAATAAGAAACATATTAACTACAGAGCTACAACGCTCTTGAGGGAAAAGTCTACCATAGATGGAGATACCTGCTGACGTCACAATTGGAAAAATTGTCACAAATTGGGCACATTTCAAAACGGTTCGTTTGGAGGAAGTATGAAAGAAGACAATATTGTTTTATAAATATCTCCACCATGCATCCATGGTTTGATTTCAATCATTTTAGTGACTTATGCAGATCCCAAATACACAAAAACAGGTACCAATAGGTAAGAAAAGTTAGTTTTGCATAGTAAGTCCCCTTGAATGTGCCTTTAATGGGATCTGAGCCGAGGATGTCGTCATGGCTTGTGCAACCCTTTGAGACACTTGTGATTGAGGGCTAAATGAATACACTTTGATTGATTGATTGATTAATTGATTGATTGATTGATTGATTGATTATGTATTGTTGTCGTTAAGGATATGTTTATGGGTGCTTACACAAAATTTAGAGTTGCTTAAACAATTTCTTAAAAGTGTCCTAAGAAGGCCTGGGTGATATATCGATATACTCGCTATATCGCGGGTTTGTCTCCGTGCGATATAGAAAATTACTATATTGTGATATTCAAGTATAGGTTCTCACGCATTTGCTTTTAGCTCCGGGCATTACACTACAGGCTTTTTTCAGTGGTTCTTGTGTCTCCTTCTCACAGAGACATAAAACAAGCGCACCTTCTCACATACTGTCACGTCATACGCCCTCGCGGAGCAGAGAGGTAGCAGCATTGGTTACGTTAGCTGTGATGCTAGCGGAGCGGTACGGATGGTAATACGAGAGAGAAAATGTGCGAATCTGGTAACAAATGAAGGAAGAATTAATTCCTTACAAAAACAGCATGGGGTCCATCGTCTGCCGGTGGTTTAGCTTCAAGCGGGAAGATGTCGAACAGGTATGAGGCAAAAGCGTTGCTACAAAAAGTAGCAGCTACTGCTAATATGTAGCATCATTTGAAAAATCACCCGCTAGAGAATGAAAAGTGTGTGAAACTCTGCATGTCAACAACTCTGTTCGGTGCCATACCCACAAAATGCCGGAGCAACCATTTCCACATCAACACCATATAAAAAAAATAAGTCAACAACAGAACGTCTGCAGGAACCTACCACATAGCGAAGGACATAAACCAGTTGATTTCCTATTATGCAGCTCATTTTTATTTGACAGTTATTGAAATATCTTGTTGTGACATCATGCACAAAAGTGCACTTTATTTGTTTTAAACTATTGTAGTTGCATGCTGTAAAAAAAAGTACCCTTTAATTCAGTGTTGTTTTGATGTCATCTTAGTGACATCATGCACAAAAGTGCACTAATACCTTGTTTTAAAATGTCTCTGAATCTTGCACTTTTTGTTTTAACATGACATGAATGTTTGTGCCACTGCTAAATAACTTTAATATAGGAGTGTAACGGTACACAAACATTTCGGTTCGGTACGTACCTCAGTTTAGAGGTCACAGTTCGGTTCATTTTCGGTACAGTAAAAAAAAAACAAAATATTAGTTTTTGGGTTATTTATTTACCAAATTTGTAAACAATGGTGTTATCCTTTTAACATTGGGAACACTATAATAATTCTGCCCATGTTAATCCACATTAAACTGCCTCAAGTTGTTGCTTGGATTAAATATAATGACAAAACTTTTCTTGTACCTATAAAAAGTGCAACATTAAACAGATTTAAGTCAACTCATCATGCTTAATTTCTTACAGCATTTGGGAAGCCTGTAGTTGATTTTTATTATGTAAATGTTATATTTTTATCAACATGTGATAGCAGGGACCCTACCTTGCCTTTCAAAACTAGGCTGCTACATTACTAATGATTAATGTAACTATAGCTGAAAAAATAGTACAATAGCAATAGGAGAGACGATTCATCCCTGAACACCATGGAGTCCATGTAGGCTTAATGATGCACTTACATTATTATAAACACTATCAGAGACAGAAACTCTTCATTTAACATAATGTCCTTTTTTGCTGATTCAACACAGCTCAATCAACACTGCCCGTAACACACCCACATTCACACACACACACACACACACACACACACACACACACACCGCACAATGAGCTAACACACACACCGCAAAATGAGCTAACGTTACACTAAAAGTTAATTAACCTTCACCTCAAGCCAAGACTGCGAGTGAGCTGAGCTGCAGTTTGTTTCTAAAACTTCAACGGGCTCACAGTGATGTGTGTAGTTGACTGGGAGGTGTGATCGAGTCGCGTGACCTGCTCGACGCTGAATCATTTACTACAGGCGCTCTGAATATGCGCTGCTGATTGGCTGTTACCGCTCTAAATACACACTGCTGATTGGCTGTTACTGCTATATATGTAACCAATCAGATGGACGTGCGGGTGGGACAATAATCGGTGCTGTGTAGGAGACAGAGGCAGAAAGCAGAGCAGCTTGTTAAGACTTTAGCTTAGGCGGCTACTTCATATGTTCGTGTGGAAACTCGTTCGGTACACCTCTGCACCGAACCGAAACCCCAGTACCTAAACGGTTCAATACAAATACACGTACCGTTATACCCCTACTTTAATTAATACAGTATTAGTATATTGACTTAATTGTGGTTTCCCTCTCTGCATGAAACTTTAAAATGAGCATATACAGTTGGGCAAAAAAGTATTTAGTCAGCCACCGATTGTGCAAGTTCTCCCACTTAAAATGATGACAGAGGTCTGTAATTTTCATCATTGGTACACTTCAACTGTGAGAGACATAATGTGAAAAACCAAATCCAGGAATTCATATTGTAGGAATTTTAAAGAATTTATTTGTAAATTATGGTGGAAAAAGTATTTGGTCAACCATTCAAAGCTTTCACTGATGGAAGGAGTTTTTGGCTCAAAATCTCACGATACATGGCCCCATTCATTCTTTCCTTAACACGGATCAATCATCCGGTCCCTTTAGCAAAAGAACAGCCCCAAAACATGATGTTTCAATCAATCAATCAATCAATCAATGTTTATTTATATAGCCCCAAATCACAAATGTCTCAAAGGACTGCACAAATCATTACGACTACAACATCCTCGGAAGAACCCACAAAAGGGCAAGGAAAACTCACACCCAGTGGGCAGAGAGAATTCAACTCCAGTGGGACGCCAGTGACAATGCTGACTATGAGAAACCTTGGAGAGGACCTCAGATGTGGGCAACCCCCCCTCTCTAGGGGACCGAAAGCAATGGATGTCGAGCGGGTCTAACATGATACTGTGAAAGTTCAATCCATAGTGGCTCCAACACAGCCGCGAGAGTTCAGTTCAAGCGGATCCAAGACAGCAGCGAGAGTCCCGTCCACAGGAAACCATCTCAAGCGGATCAGCAGCGTAGAGACGTCCCCAACCGATACAGGCGAGCGGTCCATCCTGGGTCCCGACGAGCGGTCCATCCTGGGTCTCGACTCTGGACAGCCAGTACTTCACCCATGGTCATCGGACCGGACCCCCTCCACAAGGGAGGGGGGGACATAGGAGAAAGAAAAGAAGCGGCAGATCAACTGGTCTAAAAAGGAGGTCTATTTAAAGGCTAGAGTATACAGATGAGTTTTAAGGTGAGACTTAAATGCTTCTACTGAGGTAGCATCTCGAACTGTTACCGGGAGGGCATTCCAGAGTACTGGAGCCCGAACGGAAAACGCTCTATAGCCCGCAGACTTTTTTTGGGCTCTAGGAATCACTAATAAGCCGGAGTCTTTTGAACGCAGATTTCTTGCCGGGACATACGGTACAATACAATCGGCAAGATAGGCTGGAGCTAGACAGTGTAGTATTTTATACGTAAGTAGTAAAACCTTAAAGTCACATCTTAAGTGCACAGGAAGCCAGTGCAGGTGAGCCAGTACAGGCGTAATATGATCAAACTTTCTTGTTCTTGTCAAAAGTCTAGCAGCCGCATTTTGTACCAACTGTAATCTTTTAATGCTAGACATGGGGAGACCCGAAAATAATACGTTACAGTAATCGAGACGAGACGTAACAAACGCATGGATAATGATCTCGGCGTCTTTAGTGGACAAAATAGAGCGAATTTTAGCGATATTACGCAGATGAAAGAAGGCCGTTTTAGTAACGCTTTTAATGTGTGACTCAAAAGAGAGAGTTGGGTCGAAGATAATACCCAGATTTTTTACAGAGTCACCTTGTTTTATTATTTGGTTGTCAAATGTTAAAGTTGTATTATTAAATATAGGTCGGTGTCTCGCAGGACCGATAATCAGCATTTCCGTTTTTTTGGCATTAAGTTGCAAAAAGTTAGCGGACATCCATTGTTTAATTTCATTAAGACACGCTTCCAACTGACTACAGTCCGGCGTGTTGGTCAGCTTTAGGGGCATGTAGAGTTGGGTGTCATCAGCATAACAGTGAAAGCTAATACCGTATTTGCGTATGACGTCACCCAGCGGCAGCATGTAGATGCTGAAGAGTACAGGGCCAAGGACTGAACCCTGGGGAACTCCACACGTTACCTTAACATAGTCCGAGGTCACACTGTTATGGTAGACGCACTGCATCCTATCAGTAAGATAAGAGTTAAACCATGACAGGGCGGAGTCTGACATACCAATTCGTGTTTTGATACGCTCTAATAAAATATTATGATCGACGGTATCGAAAGCAGCGCTAAGATCGAGGAGCAGCAACATAGATGACGCATCAGAGTCCATCGTTAGCAATAGATCATTAGTCAATTTTGCGAGGGCTGTCTCAGTCGAGTGATTTGCCCTGAAACCGGATTGAAAGGTTTCACATAGATTGTTAAACGCTAATTGTTCATTTAGCTGCTCTGCAACAATTTTTTCGAGGATTTTCGAAATAAAGGGCAGGTGAGACACTGGTCGGTAGTTTACCATGAGGTCAGGATCGAGGTTAGGTCTTTTAAGGAGAGGATGAATAACCGCTTTTTTGAATGCAAGGGGAACAGTGCCCGAGGAAAGTGATGAGTTTATAATATTTAGCACTGATGGACCTAATAATACAAAAAGCTCCTTGATAAGTTTCCCAGGAAGTGGGTCAAGTAAACATGTTGTTTGTTTTATTCCATTTACACGTTGTAACAATCCTTCTAATGTTATTTCATCAAAAAACGAGAGAAACTATTTTGGATATTTGCAGTATCCGCCGTATCCACCCTGCTGCTTCACAGTAGGAATGGTGTTCATGGGATGCAACTCAATATACTTCTTTCTCCAAACACGACGAGTTGAGTTTATACCAAAAAGTTCTATTTTGGGTTAATGTGACCACATGACATTCTCCAAATCCTCTGCTGTATCATCCAAGTGCTCTCTGGCAAACTTCAGACGGGCCTGGACATGCACTGGCTTAAGCAGGGGGACACATCTGGCACTGCAGGATTTGATTCCCTGTCGGCGTAGTGTGTTACTGATGGTAACCTTTTTTACTTTGGTCCTAGCTCTCTGCAGGTCATTCACCAGGTCCCCCCGTGTGGTTCTGGGATTTTTGCTCACCGTTCTCATGATCATTTTGACCCCACAGGATGAGATCTTGCGTGGAGAACCAGATCGAGGGAGATTATCAGTGGTCGTGCATGTCTTCTATTTTCTGATAATTGCTCCCACAGTTGATTTTTTTCACACCAAGCTGCTTGCCTATTGTAGATTCACTCTTCGCAGTCTGGTGCAGGTCTACAATTATTTTCCTGGTGTCCTTCGACAGCTCTTTGTTCTTGGCCATAGTGGAGTTTGGAGTCTGACTGTTTGAGGCTGTGGACAGGTGTCTTTTATATGGATAACGAGTTCAAACAAGTGCCATTAATACAGGTAATGAGTGGAGGACAGAAGAGCTTCTTAAAGAAGAAGTTACAGGTCTGTGAGAGCCAGAGATCTTCCTTGTTTGAAGTGACCAGATACGTATTTTCCACCATAATTTACAAATAAATTCTTTACAATTCCTACAATGTGAATTCCTGGATTTGTTTTTTCACATTCTGTCTTTCACAGTTGAAGTGTCCCTATGATAAAAATTACAGACCTCTGTCATCATTTTACGTGGGACAACTTGCACAATCAATGGTTGACTAAATACTTTTTTGCCCCACTGTATTAATGCAGTATGAAGAAGAATATTTTAATGTAGACAGATAAAATCATCATACTGCTGTGATTATATGCACCAAGTGTTAATTCAAGGCTAAGGCAAAATATCGCGCTATATATCGTGTATTGTGACATGGCTTCAAAATATTGAGATATTAATAAAAGGCCATATGGCCCAGCCCTAGTCCAAGGTTGTTTTAGTTTTACTTAAAAAATAGTCACTCCTCTCCTACTACTCTATTTTATCAATCATAACAATTTGTCACACATTTCCAGAAAGAGACAGACAGTTGTCTTGCTACCTAATGCTATTTGGTGTGCATTGGCTGTTCCTTCCACTCATCTATTTACACTCTACCCGTTCAGCCAGTGTGAAAGCACTCTAATGGGCACACTGACTGAATTCTAAAGGCGGGGCAGAGAAAATAGGCAGCAGGTCTACACCATAAAAACCATTGTGTTCTGAAAGAATCAATCAGTGCTTTTCAGTGTAATTTGATTCTATTCACAATGGGGCAGGAAGCAATTTAAAAATGGAAATGCCACTTGACTTCAAGTGGAGGGGAGAGACGGTGAATGAGGGGCAACTGAATCTATTCATGTGAGGCCTATGTGCACTTGTTGGGGTGTCCCTCTTTCACTTGAACTTGACATGGAGATCACAGCGTTAATTCATTCATTCATTGCTGTGGGAATGATAACTTTGACAAGTTGAAAATTCCCCAGTTGCCGTTTGCTGTTGAAGGAACATATGATTTGTTCCACTCAATAAATTCCATATCATATGTTCATGATTTACATTTTAGGTCTACCTATTTTTCGGTGTCGGACATTTTTCTTTCAATCTCTGTATGTGTGGTAGGCAGTGTTCTGAACATTACTTAAAAAAATACATTCATTATAATTACTCATTACATTGCCAAAAATGTAAATGAAGTACTCATTAATAAATATAATTAATTACTAGGAAAAGTAATGATTACGTTAATTAAAAAAAAGAACTTTATAGGCCTACTGAAATTAGATTTTCTTATTTAAACGGGGATAGCAGGTCCATTCTATATGTGTCATACTTGATCATTTCGCGATATTGCCATATTTTTGCTGAAAGGATTTAGTAGAGAACATCGACGATAAATTTGCAACTTTCGGTGCAAAGAGAAAAGCCCTGCCTCTACCGGAAGTCGCAGACGATGTCGTCGCATGTTTGATGGCTCCTCACATATTCACATTGTTTTTAATGGGAACCTCCAACAAAAAGTGCTATTCAGACCGAGAAAACAACAATTTCCCCATTAATTTGAGCGAGGATGAAAGATTTGTGTTTGAGGATATTGATAGCGACGGACTAGAAGAAAAAAAACGCGTTTGCATTGGGACGGATTCCGATGTTTTTAGACACATTTACTAGGTTAATTATGGGAAATCACTTATCTTTCTATTGTGTTGCTAGTGTTTTAGTGAGTTAAATAGTACCTGATAGTCGGAAGGGTGTCTCCACGGGTGTCTTGACGCGCAGTGTCTCAGGGGAGTTGACGGCAGCTATGGACGGCACAAGCTCAGCTTTTCTCCGGTAAGAACTGACTTTTTAACCACAATTTTCTCAACGAAACCTGCTGGTTGACATGTGGTCGGGATCCATGTTCTCTTGACCGCACTCTGATCCATAGGAAAGTTTCACCTCCAGGAATTTTAAACAAGGAATCAACGTGTGTTTGTGTGGCTAAAGGCTAAAGCTTCCCAACTCCATCTTTCTACTGTGACGTTTCCAATATTAATTGAACAAATTGCAAAAGATTCAGCAACACAGATGTCCAAAAAACTGTATAATTATGCCGTTAAAGCAGACGACATTTAGCTGTGTGTGTGCACAGCGCTCATACTTCCTAATAACCTGTGACATATTGCGTACACGTCATCATTACACAACGTTTCGAAGACGAAACTCCCGGGAAATTTAAAATTGTAATTTACTGAACTAAAAAGCCTGTATTGAAATGTGTTGCAATGTTAATATTTCATCATAGATATATAAACTATCAGACTGCGTGGTGGGTAATAGTGGGTTTCAGTAGGCCTTTAAATACATGGCATATGCAATTGACAGACGTTTGAGTGTGTGTGTGTGTGTGCGTGTGTGTGTGTGTGTGTGTGTGTGTGTGTGTGCGTGCGTGTGTTTGTGTGTGTGTGAATGTGTGTGCTTTTAAAAAGCAGTGCATGTTACCAAATGACGTCTTTGAGAGTTTCAACTGAGCAGTGTTTGTTAGCTTTAGGAGTTAGCAGCAGAAGTTTATCGGCTCTGACTCCAGCTCTTTTGAATCTTTCTACCGGATTGCGATACCTCTGCCTAACAAAGAGATTGAATGTGCTTGGACGGTTGTCAAAGTTTCTTGTCAAAAAACGGTGTATTGTTTGGATGGCAAGTTTGTCACTTCAAATATTGATTTGTTGTTCATTAGACCCATTGTCTGCGATGGGGTGGCGAATTGTCCAGGGTGTACGACGCTTTCCACCCGAATGCAGCTGTGATGAGCTCCAGTCACGCCCGCAATCCCGAAAGGAACAAGCGATAGAAAATGGATGGATGGATATTACCATTGAGTACGTGTCCGTATGTTGCTGTCTTCTATGTCACAGTGTGATGGAGCCTCTTCCTACTTGATATCAAGTTAATTTTAGTGCAGTGCTGCTTGTTGCTTTCACTCGTAACAAGCTACTTCCTGCATCGCTTAACTTATGACGCTGTCTTGTTGTTGACATAAAACCACATCAAAAGTAGCGTGCCACGTCACAGTATATCAAGATGTCGCTAACGGCGTCGTAATAGACCTAAAAGCAATTAATTACATTACTCGTTACTAGTTGAAGTAACGACGTTACTGTTGTTATATAATGCTGTTATTACAAACAATAATCAAAATATGGATAATGACACCAAGTCACCAAAGATTGTTAATATACTTGAATCAAACTGACAAATAATGATGAACGTCGTAGTTACCCTAAGATGGTAAAGAAAATAACTGTACAGTTGTTTATTGATAACTTCACAATGGATTTCCGATCCCGCACTCATAGCGACAAACTCAGCTAACACATAACTACCTTAAAGACCTACTGAAATGAGATTTTCTTATTTAAACGGGGATAGCAGGTCCATTCTATGTGTCATACTTGATCATTTTGCGATATTGCCATATTTTTGCTGAAAGGATTTAGTAGAGAACATCGAAGATGAAGTTCGCAACTTTTGGTCGCTAATAAAAAAAGCCTTGCCTGTACCGGAAGTAGCAGACGATGTGCACGTGACGTCACGGGTTATAGGGCTCCTCACATCCTCACATTGTTTATAATTATAGTCAGAAGCAGCTAGAGGTATTCGGCCCAAGAAAGCGACAGTTTCCCCAATAATTTGAGCGAGGATGAAAGATTCGTGGATGAGGAAATTTAAAGTGAAGGACTAGAGAGAAAAAAAAAAGACGAGGGCAGTGGGAGCGATTCAGCTGTTATTAGACACATTTACTAGGATAATTCTGGAAAATCCGTTATCTGCCTATTGTGTTACTAGTCTTTTAGTGAGATTATGAAGTAGCTGAAAGTCGAAGGGGTGTGGCCACGGGTGTGTTGACGCCAGAGTCTCTGAGGGAAGTCACGGCAGCTGCAGCAGGACAGAAGCTCGGCTGATGTCTCCGGTAAGAGTCGACTTATTACCACAATTTTCTCACCAAAAACTGCCGGTTGACATTTGGTCGGGATCCATGTTCGTTTGACCGCTCTGATCCATAGTAAAGCTTTATCTTCGGGAATTTTAAACAAGGAAACACTGTGTGTTTGTGTAGCTAAAGGCTTAAAGCTTCCCACCTCTATCTTTCTACTTTGACTTCTCCATTATTAATTGAACAAATTGCAAAAGATTCAGCAACACAGATGTACAGAATCCTGTTTAATAATGCGATTAAAGCATACCACTTATAGTTTGGATCGGGTTGGAAAATAATGTCCGCTACAACCCGAGACGTCAAACGTAGGCGTCATCATACCGCGACATTTTCAACACGACACTTCGTGGGAAATTTAAAATTGCAATTTAGTAAACCACAAAAGGCCGTATTGGCATGTGTTGCAATGTTAATATTTCATCATTGATATATAAACTATCAGACTGCGTGGTCGGTAGTAGTGGGTTTCAGTAGGCCTTTAAATATAATATATCAGGTTTTTTTGTTGTTGTTTTTGTCCACCTCAACTGCCGAAGACCAGAATCTGTCTGCCCATTCTTGTCAGCTGTTAGTCAATAAAAACAAATACAGATACAAAACTTTGTAGCTAATGAAAAGACAGAAAAATTAATAATACAGCAGGGGTGTGAAAAAATAAATTTTACAAGGAATCACAATTCTTATTTAGAAAGATTCTTAATCGATTCAAAAAAATAGATACAATTATTTAAAACAAATCAATATATATGGCTACTTACGCAAATCATATTGCTGATGCCGATGCCCAAATCTGCTGTAGAAATTTACTTTGGAAAAGAGAAGTTTTGCATTCTTCTGTTGTTGCCCTATTTTTATTTGACTTTATTAAATGTTAGGGTAGTATTTTATTAAACACAACCAGTTTTCTTTTAAGTAACAGAGAAATTGATCAAAGCTGTTTAACTATTTTATGGAAGAATGTAGTTAATCACAGAACTGGCAGGCAATGTTACTAAAAAGTATGGATTTTGAATCAAGAATCGTTAAAGAATCGAAAATCGATTTTGATTCGACTCGCACTACCATGTGGTGCCCAAAGATTCATAGTCCTATAATATAGCATTGAACCAGCACCATGTGGTTGTGATATGTGTGAATAATTGATGTTGAATGAAGAGACCGACAGGGTGGCTTATTACATTTTATATGAACTTAAGCCACGGTGAACTTTACACATTTTCCACCAACACACGTATACGAAACAGCCTATAGACACTTTGATGAAAAATGATGATAAACATTAATGTACTTAATTAAAACAGCACGTGTATTTTTCTAATGAATAATTCTGGCGGCGCTTGAGATCAATGAAGCTTCAATCAATTTTTTTCAGATTAAACATTCCATACCAGGCTAGTTCCTAGCAGCTCCAGTGAAACAAATAGATTTCCTAGCTCTTTATCCAAGCTAAATTTTACAAGAAGAATTATATCTCCTTAATGTCATGATGGTGTTTCTTCTATCGTTATATTAAAGGACCCGAGCCAGGTCAATGTTATTTTATTTTCCACAGTAAATGTAGCCTGATCACAGCAGAAGTCGTTTTAGGATATCTTTCATTTGAAAAATGTTATTGTACAAACTAAATGGCCTTTATGTATGCACATATCTGTGCTTGTGAGTCTGTTGTGCACGTACGTGTGCACGACAACTGCCATGCTGCATTTGTGTTTGTCTCGATGATGTTTGTGACAAACTATTTCTACTCCTGACACTTTATCCCCTGCGTTTGCATTGAATCAAGTTTTACACATCTGCTACCTTTGAGTAATTTCGGACAAACTTATGATGGCTTGAAAATGTTAAGTACTGATGGTATCAAATATTTCCAAATAGTACTGTTCATTACATGGTTGTTTGCAAATGTCTCCCAGTTGTGGTATCACAATTGTCTGACCCTAGATAGTGTGTACTAGGCTGATAAGAGTCACTCTATTCCTTGGACAAAAATCAGTGATGCGCCAATTATTCGGCCGGTTTTTGTGAAAAAAGTATTTGATCCCCATTCCCATTAAAAGCGTACTGAAACCCACTACTACCGACCACGCAGTCTGATAGTTTATATATCAATGATGAAATATTAACATTGCAACACATGCCGATACGGCCTTTTTAGTTTACTAAATTGCAATTTTAAATTTCCCGCAAAGTTTCCTTTTGAAAACGTTGCGGAATGTATGATGACGCGTGCGTTTGACGTCTCGGGTTGTAGCGGACATTGTTTTCCACCCCGATCCAAGCTTTAAATGGTCTGCTTTAATCGCATAATTACACAGTATTCTGGACATCTGTGTTGCGGAATCTTTTGCAATTTGTTCAATTAATAATGGAAAGTAGAAAGATGGAGGTGGGAAGCGGTGTATTGCGGCTGCCTTTAGCCACACAAACACAGCCGGTGTTTCCTTGTTTAAAATTCCCGAAGGTGAAGCTTTACTATGGAACAGAGCGGTCAAGCAAACATGGATCCCGACTACATGTCAACCAGCAGGTTTCAGTGAGAAAATTGTGGTAATAAGTCGGCTCTTACCGTAGTTATGAGCGGAGCTTGCGTCCTCCTGCAGCTGCTGAGGACTATTACCTCCTCCCACCGGAGACACTGGCGGTCACCACACCCGTAGCCACACCCCTACAACTTTCAGGTACCATATAATCTCACTAAAACACTAGTAACACAATAAGCAGATAAGGGATGTATCCTAGTAAATGTAAATCCTAGTAAAAGTAAATGTGTCTAATAACATCTGAATTGCTCCCACTGTCCTCGCCTATTTTTTTTTTTTTTACTTTTTTTTCTAGTCCTTCACTCTCAATATCCTCATCAACGGATCTTTCATCCTCGCTCAAATCAATGGGGAAATTGTCACTTTCTCGGTCCGAATCGCTCTAGCTGCTGGTAACTATGATTGTAAACAATGTGAGGATGTGAGGAGCCCTCACACCCGTGACGTCACACACACATCGTCTGCTACTTCCAGTAAGGGCAAGGCTTTTTTATTAGCGACCAAAAGTTGCGAACTTTATCGTCGATGTTCTCTACTAAATCTTTTCAGCAAAAATATGGCAATGTCGCGAAATTATCAAGTATGACACATAGAATGGACCTGCTATCCCCGTTTAAATAAGAACAACTCATTTCAGTAGGTCTTTAATACCTTTTAATGCCATAAATAACGCTGATCCTCTCTAGCTGACACTGTATTTTTTTAAGAAGCTAATCAGGTGTCTCTGTAAAAGTATATCAGTGTCAGCCTTTTTTTTAACGGTATGGGCTTCTTCTTCTTTCTTTTTTTTAAACAACTACAACATATATACAAGTATGTTACCAGGATATAAAACTATCAAAAAAAGTGGAAGTATATAGTAAAAACCCAGTGCTCAAACACCAGCCATTTTGCCTTGCCCCATTTGCTGGATCTCTTTTTTTTAAATAAAACATTATGCCCTACTTTGCAAAACCAGCTTTTCTTACCTATTGATACCCGCTGCTGTGTATTTGGGATCTGCATAAGTCCCGAAAATTTGATGTCACACCGTAGAGGCATGACAGGGATATTTAGAAAACAACCTTCTTACTTTCGCGAATCAAGCCGTTTGAAATTTGCCCATTTGGTGACATTTTCCCAATTGGTGATGTCAGCGGATTATCCATATATGGTATACATTTACTGAAAGGGCTTTGTTAAATTAAGTTTAAAGTTGAAGTACCAATGATTGTCACACTAGGTGTGGTGAAATTTGTGCTCTGCATTTGACCCATCTCCTTGTTCCACCCTCAGGGAGGTGAGGGGAGCAGTGGGCAGCAGCGGTGGACGCGCCCGGGAATTATTTTTGGTGATTTAACACACAATTACAACCTTTGATGCTGAGTGCCAAGCAGGGAGGTAATGAGTCCCATTTTTATAGTCTTTGGTATGACTCGGCCGGGGTTTGAACTCACAACTTACTCTAACCACTAGGCCACTGAGTAAGTTGCGTAGTTCCACCATTGTAGTCCAACTCCTTATTTTTTGCTATGCTCTTGTTGTGTGGCAGACTAGCTTGTACATGCAAATGCATCCTCCGCTGTTGCCATTTCTACTACAAAGTAATGTGTAGTCCTCCCACTTCCAAAGACATGCACCTGGGCATAAGTTGATTGGCAACACTAAATGGTCCCTAGTGTGTGAATGTGAGTGTGAATGTTGTCTGTCTATCTGTATTGGCCCTGCAATGAGGTGCTGACTTGTCCAGGGTGTACCCTGCCTTCCACCCGATTGTAGCTGAGATAAGCACCAGCGCCCCCCGTGACCTATAAGGGAAAAAGTGGTAGAAAATGGATGGATGGGTATAGTTCGAACTTAACATGTCAGTAGACATATTAAGCGCTAAAACCTACAACAAAGATGACAAGTGGCATCAAAGACACTTAATCAGTCAATCAATCAATCAATGTTTATTTATATAGCCCTAAATCACAAATGTTTCAAAGGACTGTACAAACCACTACGACTACGACATCCTCGGAAGAACCCACATAAGGGCAAGGAAAACTCACACCCAGTGGGCAAGGAGAATTCACACCCAGTGGGACGCCAGTGACAATGATGACTATGAGAACTTTGGAGAGGACCTCAAATGTGGGCAACCCCCCTCCTCTGGGGGACTGAAAGCAATGGATGTCGAGCGGGTCTAACATGATACTGTGAAAGTTCAATCCATAGTGGCTCCAACACAGCCGCGAGAGTTCAGTTCAAAGCGGATCTAAGACAGCAGCGAGAGTCCCGTCCACAGGAAACCATCCCAAGCAGAGTCGGATCAGCATCGTAGAGATGTCCCCAACCGATACACAGGCGAGCGGACCATCCTTGGTACCGACTCTGGACAGCCAGTACTTCATCCATGGTCATCGGACCGGACCCCCTCCACATGGGAGGGGGGGACAGAGGAGAAAAAGAAAAGAAGCGGCAGATCAACTGGTCTAAAAAGGAGGTCTATTTAAAGGCTAGAGTATACAAATGAGTTTTAAGGTGAGACTTAAATGCTTCTACTGAGGTAGCATCTCAAACTGTTACCGGGAGGGCATTCCAGAGTACTGGAGCCTGAACAGAAAACGCTCTATAGCCCGCAGACTTTTTTTGGGCTTTAGAAATCACTAATAAGCCGGAGTCCTTTGAACGCAGATTTCTTGCTGGGACATATGGTACAATACAATCGGCAAGATAGGATGGAGTTAGACCGTGTAGTATTTTATAAGTGAGTAGTAAAACCTTAAAGTCACATCTTAAGTGCACAGGAAGCCAGTGCAGGTGAGCCAGTACAGGCGTAATATGATCAAACTTTCTTGTTCTTGTCAAAAGTCTAGCAGCCGCATTTTGTACCGACTGTAATCGTTTAATGCTAGACATGGGGAGACCCGAAAATAATACGTTACAGTAATCAAGACGTAACAAACGCATGGATAATGATCTCAGCGTCGTTAGTGGACAAAATGGAGCGAATTTTAGCGATGTTACGGAGATGAAAGAAGGCCGTTTTAGTAACGCTTTTAATGTGTGACTCAAAGGAGAGAGTTGGGTCGAAGATAATACCCAGATTTTTTTTTACCGAGTCACCTTGTTTAATTATTTGGTTGTCAAATGTTACAGTTGTATTATTGAATAGAGGTCGGTGTCTAGCAGGACCGATAATCAGCATTTCCGTTTTTTTGGCGTTAAGTTGCAAAAAATTAGCGGACATCCATTGTTTAATTTCATTAAGAGGACATTAAGGACAAGAGAATTCACCCACTTCTTTTCCTTCGGCTATGGCCACTAACAGCGACAAAAAGTATGAATGCTCTCAAATCATGCGCATGGCGATTTATCAATGCTGCACGGAAAACTTACCAACTTTAATTTTCATTTAGAAATGGTAGGTGGAGAAATTGCAAACGGGTTCTTGTTTGGAACGCCTTCCCAGTGTATCACTTTCTTAGAATATCTTGCCATTTTTTCCAAACAATTCTCCTGGCGATTTTTGCTGGCGGGAATGACGTCATTGCGCAACCTGCGTACTGACGTGAAACGGTAACATGGTGGTGCCCGGCCTAAGCATTGCTCGAAAGTTTGCCGAAATTTTTCCCGAAAAAAATGCAACAGAGCTACTTGTAATAATTGCAAGGTTGCTATTTCATCAAGAGGAATACATACTATACAAGCAATCTGCTGAAACAATAGAACATACATCCTCCAATAACTAAAAATGTGTCAAGCCGTGACTTGGATTGGTTTTGCTCCTTCGACGCAGAGGGAATATGGGACGAGCCAGGCGTGAGTTCAGGTACATAGTTATTTATTTATACACTAAAATACAAAAAGGCAAAACAAAGGGCGCGCTCGGGGGCGGATAATAATCTATACTAAAACTTCAAACAAAAACAGCACAAGGGCATGACTATCTATAAATAAACAAAAAATACTATCAAAGATACACAATAAACCAAAAACTAGCACTGAGGCAAAAAATACAAAAATCCTACGTGGCGTGGTCAAAAATAGTTAGCAGCGTGGCAAGGCATGAAGGTTGGCAAGGCAAGGTAGGTGCGTGGTCGTGGTGAGTAAGTATTAGCATTATGCAGGCAAGCAAAGTTCCCAGACCGATGAACAGAAAGCAAATGACTTAAATAGTAGCTGTGGTAATGAGAAACAGGTGCGGGACTGAGGGCACGGGCGTGATTAGGAGAACAGGTGGAAACTAATGGGTTGCTATGGAAACAAACAAAACCATGAGGTGCAAAACGGGAAACAAGAGTCCAAAAAACAAAACATAACATGATCAAACATAAACCCAGATTAACAGGCATGACAAAATGAATGTCACATTTTCGGACCGCGCCTATCTCCTACCAGGTAGCAGTCATCTGGCGTGAATACAACAGATACTAACAAAACACCGCCTATAATGTTAGCGCTGTTACCTGTTAAATTGAAATGAATGCCTTCTCATTTACATGAGCATGAGGAGACATATACTTACTGGTTTTGAGGCGGACAGTAATAGCTCAAGTTCACATCTGCGACAAGCTTTCAGGTGGAAGGGAAAAATACCATTTGGCCAGGAAGGACAAATGTCACTGGGCAGTGACTATACGTTTCTGGTCAAAAGCTTGCAACAATTTGCCGTATAGATATTCCTTCGATAAGTGAATGTTCAATTGTAGTCAGAGAAAAGTTGCATGTTTTCCTTCAACAACATCGTTATAATAAAGAGGTGAAACTCATAAAATTAGAATATTGTGTAAAAGTCCGTTCATGTCTGCAATTCAACTTCAAATGTGAAACTAATATGTGATATTAACTCATTACATAATGTTTACGATCATGGCTTACATTTTTTTTTAAATCCACATTTTATGAGATTTTCAATTGATGTTTTTCATAAGCTGTAAGCAATAAAGATTAACATTATATCAAAAGAACGCTTGAACTATGTTATGTTACATGTTATGAGCCTATGTCATATATTAGTTTCATCTTGTAATTCTAAACAAACCTTTGCACAATATAAAACTGTTTTGAGTTTCACAAGTATGTTTACTGAGGACATTACAAAATATTCTTAAAAGTTATAAAAATGTTACTAAATGTCAAATGTGTGTGTAATTTCCACATAATTTCAGCAGAAGAATAGTTGTTTCTTATAAAAAAAAAAAAAGGTTTTAGATTTGTTTTCTGTTATGTGGCTCTGATGACCTAATTGTTGGCTGTGTAAGGTCATGTTAACTTTAAACTAAACAAAATTGATGCAAATTCACAATTTCGTTATTGTTTTTTTTTTCCAAATAAGAGGTGGCATGGCGTAGTGGGTGGAGCGGCCGTGCCAGAAACCTGAGGGTTGCAGGTTCGCTTCCCACCTATTGACATCCAAATCACTGCCGTTGTGTCCTTGGGCAGGACACTTCACCCTTGCCCCCGGTGCCGCTCACACTGGTGAATGAATGATAAATGAATGATTGGTGGTGGTCGGAGGGGCCGTAGGCGCAAACTGGCAGCCACGCTTCCGTCAGTCTACCCCAGGGCAGCTGTGGCCCCAGATGTAGCTTACCACCACCAGGTGTGAATGAATGATGGGTTCCAACTTCTCTGTGAGCGCTTTGAGTATCTAACAATAGAAAAGCGCGATATAAATCTAATCCATTATTATTATTATCATCAAAGAATCGATAAAGAACCAAATCGTTAAGCAGAATCGAAAGTGGAATCGGAACTGGAAAAATCCACCAATTCCAATATCGAATCGAGATAATAAGGAACTAATTCAAATATTGTGTTGATATTGGTAGTATGATGATGTTAACTGTCATTCACAGTTAATACATGATCGTTATCGATATCAGTGGATCTCACTCATGGATGATCGGAATCGGCAGCATAAAACCTTGATCGGAACATCCGTATCAATACTTATTTTTGGTACCCGTGCATGCAAAAGCAAGCCAGATTACCAAAGTTGGCATGTACCATGTATTACTCCTCACATTTCTCCAAAAGTTTGCCCATCCATTGGCAATAAATATAAAACATGTAAACTCACAATACCAGCCAAGCCCTTATTTATTTTGCCAAACCAAAACACATTGTCGTACACATACACGTCAGTATCATATACATATACACAGACTATTAAAGTCTAGCTGGTGGTCCACTGTCCAGGATCAAGTCAAGGTCAGCTTCGTGATTAGTCCTGACTGAGCACCTGAAGCCCGCACTAGCAGGCAGTTTCTCTCTAATAAAGCCATCACTACACGGAGAGAAGGGGAGAAATATTGCCAGTCAACCCAACTGGACCTGCCTTATTTACAGCCACAGCAGTCTACACATCAGCCACGCAAAGGGAGTATATGGAGACGTGGCTAGGGGAGTAGTTAAACTGTCAGTAACTGCCAGGCTGATGATATACAGTAATGTCTGCCTCTCTATCGGAGGCAAGTGATACATTGTTTAACATTTTTTACTGTCCCCTCACAGACTTTTTACAGTAACTGTCGACTAGACTGGCGTGTAACCTTTACACCGTGAGTCAAGAAGTTTGTCTGGTTTGTCTGGTTTGAGAATGAGACGGCATTAAAGGACAGTAAAAGTATTTTGTGAAACTCCTCCCATGACATCCAAAATGTGCTATAAGTAACTTCCTGTTCAGTGCAAAGTAGGGTTGTACGTCGGGACCGGTGCCAACTTCTGAATTTTAAAGGCACCGAGTGAATTGCATTGATGGTCTACCGGTTATAGATTCACGTGAAATCAAACGGGGCCATGTTTCAATACCTTTATTGCAGTGGTTCTCAAATGGGGGTACACGTACCCCTGGGGGTACTTAAAGGTATGCCAAGGGGTACGTGAGATTTTGTAAAAATATTCTAAAAATAGCCACGATTCAAAAATCCTTTATAAATATATTTATTGAATAACATTTCAACAAAATATGAACGTAAGTTCATAAACTGTGAAAAAAATACAACAATGAAAAAAGGTTGAGAACCACTGCCTTTATTGCACATGTACACTTCTGGCTATGCTACTCTGCTAGTTACTTGGACACGGCTACTTGGCGTTTTTTTCTGCTGTTTAAAGTTAATCAACTACCACTGATAGTCCCACTCACGCTGGGTGTGGTGAAATTACCCTCTCCGTACCCTTGTTCACCATCTGGGAGGTAAGGGGAGCAGTGAGCAGCGGTGGCCCCAGTTCCAACCCTTGATGCTGAGTGCCAAACAGGGAGGTAATGGGTCCCGTTTTTATAGTCTTTGGTATGTGTTGTGTTTGAACTCTCGACCTACCGATCTCAGGGCAGACACTCTAACCACAAGGCCACTGAGCAGTCTTAAGGTTTAAGTGTTTATTTTCAAGTGTTCTTTGAGTGTATTCGTTTAGTCTGTGTTGTGCGACTGGAATAAATGTATGTTAGACTGACGACCATGGCAGTTTTTGTGCAAGAATTTCTAGCGCTTTTGAGAACTGTTAGTGTTCTGTTAAACAGCTGCTCATTCACGAGCGGCGACAAAGCTGCCACCGTTTCTTCAAAACCACATGGCCGTCCCTACATTGAAGGAGCAACCTTATGAGCTGATCTGTTCGATGATGTGAAAATACAAGCGGCAAGGGGAAGACAACGGCGGCGATGCGGAAGTAGAGGGAGAATACGGCAGCGTCGCCTGCGAAGAAGAAACAGACTGTTCTTGCCTGCTACACACTGACATCAGATCACTAAAAAATAGAATGGAGGAGAAAAGTTTATTTCGAGTACAAAGAATAAAGGGTGATGGTGTTCATAGAAACATGGCTCCATAAGGATATTTCTGGACCGTCTAATAGAGTTGTAGGGTTTCTCTTTCATCCGAGCAGAGCTGTCAGGAAGGGGGCGTAGTCCGTCTGGAATTACACAGTGAGAGAGTCCGATAAAGAACTACGATGCCTGTCAGTAAGACTGTTCTACCACCCAACAGAGTTTGGAAGCGTTTTAGCATGTGTTGTGCTCTAACTATTTGGAATTGCAGCTACATGTAATAAACTGGGGGCTATACAGTAAGCTGCACTCTGGCGGGAGGCAGGGTACACTATTGACAAGTTGTCACCTCATTGCAGGGCCAACTGATAAACAACCAACCATTCACACTCACACTAGGGACAATTTTAGCGTTTACAATCAGCCTATCCTCAGGCAGATGTCTTTGGAGGTGGGAGGAAGCCGGAGTACCCGGAGATAGTCGCGGGGAGAACATGCAAACTCCACACTTATTTAATAATACATGAACACACACAAAAGTACCGAAAACTTGTATCACGTTACATAGGAATCAATATAGTATCAGTTAAAATGTGAACGCGACCATTGCTAGTTATACGGTATTGCGGTACTTGAGGTACTAAAAAAGTACAGCGGAAACAGATGGAGACAGACGAGGAAGAATGGCAGAAACTGAAATTCTACTGGTTAATAAGTATATGTGCAAAGTATAATATGGAGGTATTTTGGCTTCAAAACTAATGATAAAGGTGAAGCTCCGCTCTACAAGCAGTGCTTTGAAAACATGCCTGGCCAAATGTGGCAATACTTAAAACGTAGGTCATTATTTAAAGGAGAAGCATCGAGACCTGCACAGGGAGTTTAAAGACCGACAGGTAATGTAGTTAACTCGCTCACCTGTTGTGTTCGTATAGCTACATAGACGCGCACACAGCTGGTTGGCCTGTTGCCAATTATTAGCAGAATCAAAACCGCTCCTTTAGCAAGGGAATTGACTGAATTTCAAAACAAACTACTGCAATTATTTTTTATCTTTAACAATGTGTTTTTCACCTGCTACATGTCTCATCTGTGTAGTTAAAACGGTAGAACAATTTTTAGTATTAACTAATGATTGTATTTGACTTAAAGCACATACCAAGAATTGCAACCCTATATAATGAAGCATTTAATACAATGTCAAAAAAGCGTTGATAAATGATAAATGGGTTGTACTTGTATAGCACTTTTCTACCTTTCAAAGTAATCAAAGCGCTTTGACACTACTTCCACATTTACCCATTCACACACACATTCACACACTGATGGAGGGAGCTGCCATGCAAGGCGCTAACCAGCACCCATCAGGAGCAAGGGTGAAGTGTCTTGCTCAGGACACAACGGACGTGACGAGGTTGGTACTAGGTGGGGATTGAACCAGGGACCCTCGGGTTGCGCACGGCCACTCTTCCACTGCGCCACGCCGTCTATTCTAACCTAATCCTAGATTATAGCAGGCTGTATTTATTCAGCCGCATCAAAATATTTTCTAGGTTATGGACCTCAAATTAGAGCCATCGTAGTACAACAAATGTATCACTTGTTTTTTGTTTGGAGTGCATTGTTATTTTATAATAAAAGATAAGTTGTTCGGGAGGTTCGCTCTGTTACTTAACGCCATTGTATTTCAGTGTTCTTAAATTGTTCTTTGAGCGCAATAAGAAACTTATGTTTAATGTATCTTAAGGTTTTCTGTTAAAATAAAGCCAGTTAAAGCTGTAAGCAGTGTTGAAAGTGCCCCCCCACCCTTGCGCTTGAGCAGACATATTCCCGCTTGAGCATGTGGGACACTGGACCAGACACTGGTATCATTCGTTTGAAGGAAGTCTGGATGTGATCATGATCATCTTAAATGAAGTCAGGACAGTGTGATGTTTTAAGGCGAAGAGAGACTTCAATGCCATTGTCCGCCAACCCACCCGTTATCAATAATCATGCTTAAGAGAAATAGGCAGTTAAATGTGCACTGTATGTACATTAAAGTGATTCAGTGTTCGACTTGTGGAGCCCGGTTATCCAACTTCCGTGTTTTTTGGCGAGTGTCAAAGGCTCCGCCCACATGGAGCTATTCAAGTCGATATCAACATGTAACCATTAGCAGACATTGACATTTAACCCTCTGTGGTGGGCGTGGCCTGCGGACCTGCAGCAAAGCGGCGTGTGGCAGAACCGGCTTCGAGATTATCGACATGTGAGTGGATGACACAGCTGAGAGTGTTTGTCTAATCACCTGTCACTCTGTTAAAGGCAGCAGTCGGGAAGGAGAAGGTTGTTGTTGTTGGTGGAGCGAGAGTGAGAGACAGTGGCTGAAAAGCACAGAGAGAACATTTATTGAAAAATAAAAAGGGGCTTCACAAACATGACCGAGGCTGTAATGTCCGTCATTGGTGGTCCAAGGGACCATGGGGAGCAAGACCTCCACACCCTCATATTAGTTAAGAAAGATATCCGATCATCTGAAGTGAAGTATTGGCAGTTTGATGGCTGATGGCGTGGAACAGTTTTCATCACCAGACTCTGCCCACTACAAAATGGTATGATTATCTGGAACTTCAGGGTGTCATCTTCATCATACACACTAGATACAATCAATGCCTGACCACATGGACCCGAGTTATTCAAGTTCTGTGTTGCTTTGCAAGTCTCAATCATCATCATCGAAAAGACCCTTGTGACACACGGCCAAACTTTGTGGTACGCCATGGCAAGGAGGAGGTCCTCCTTCTCGAGCTCTGCATCCCTTAACAGTACATCTGGGAAGGTGAGACCTCTGTAGCGGACAGGGACGCCTGTTTCCACAGTAGTGGCTGAATGATTTCCCCAGTGGCCCGATAGCAGGGCCCAACCAATGAGAACCTCTGCTAAGCAACCTTATGAGATAGTGGCGGAATGCCTCCGTATATACACTCTGGGGTAGCATGCTCGGACCAGTGGATGTTTTGGATAGGTCTGAGCAAGTTGGTGTAGGCTCCGTCCAGGCACTTCTGTTGTTGTGTGGTGAGAGTCCACATTTCTGCACCGTAGAGGAGAATAGGTTCTATCAGCGTTCTAAAGATTTACATTTTTGTCTCATTACCGATGGTCAAGTGCCATATATTATGCAGTTTTTTACAAGCTGTCCATGCTGAACTTTTGTAGAACTTTATATTCTTTGCGGCGTCCATAGACAATACTTGAGATACTTGAAGTCCGTTACTTGGTGTATACTGTTGCCAAAAAATGACAAAAGGCTGCTATTTGGAATAGAAAAGATTATTTCAGTCTTGCTTTCATTGCAATGGAGTCCTATTAGGCACGCATCGTTCTCTAGTGAGTGGAGAATGGATTCAGTATTTATGAAAAGCTCGGAGATCAGAGAGATGTCATCGGCAAAATCAAGGTCAGTAAGGTGTGTGGCAGGTTGCCTTCTGTTGCGTCTCATGTGGAGCTGGAGGCCTTTGTGGTAAATGGTGTTTAGAGAGAAGTGCAGGATTTGGAAGAAAGCAGTTTCGCCATCAGCTGTAATAACTGTAGCCTGAGTGTTGGCATAGAGTTATTTAGCTGCGACAAGAATAGGTTGTGGGATGCCGCAGAGAGGGGAGGATGTTGAACATGGCTTCCCGATTAATAGAGTCAAATGGTTTCGGAAAGTCTACAAAGTAAATTGTGAAGTCCTTATTGAGCCTTTTGATTTTTTTAATAATGTGACATAAAGCCAAAAATTTTGAGATGGTAGATCGAAAGCCATTTCGGTTGTTGCACAGCAGCTGGTCGACTGCAGGCATAAGCTGATTCAGCAGGAGCTTCTTGTAGATTTTAAGCTGTGGTCGGTATTAGAGCGATGACTTGGTAATGGGAGGCCAATGTCAGGTCACTTTCTTTGGGAATTGGCACAATACCAGACTCCGTCCAGGCAGATGGTTGTAATAAAACTAAAAATGTGTTATTACAAAACTTAAGCAGTAGGTTGTGAAAAAGGGGCTCTATCAGGATGAGACTCGGATGTTGTTGAGGCCAGGAGACTTGTTGGCTCTCAGAGACTACTGCCACGTGTGCAGCTTCTGTACGGTGAATGGAGGCTCGAGAGGCTCGGCAATCTGGTTAAGATGTAAGGGTCTGTTACCTTGGGTGTTGGTTGGTTGCCCCCCTAACAGGTTTTGAAAGAGGGATAATCAGTTTTCTTTCCGTTTTAAGGGATTCTTTCTTTGATAAAAATTGATGATTCACTTTTTAATCCAGCAAGATACAAACGTAATTAATGATAGGCCAGGCTGCTGAATGTTGGTTCGAAAAGCTGAGGTATCCGCTTCGATCAAGTTTCTGCTCTATACATTTTGCTACCGCCTTGGCAAAGTTTGTCAAACCGGGTTTAGGATTTAGTCAGTGCTCTAAAAAGATGTTCCTGTGGACTTTTGTTCATGTCTATTAGCGGCTTCACACAGCCAATTGAGCTTTGTTAACTAGGGGATGGCTGCTGAAGGGTTTTTCTTTCCTATTTTTATTTTTAGCCGACTTGCTCTGAGTGACGTCCTAGGTGATCAAGATTAGATTATTGTAAGATGTTTTGATGTCATCATCCAATTGAAAGAGAGCATTGTAGTGGTTTCGGACTTCCAGGGTGAATGCTGATGAGACTTCATACCCATTCCCAATCAACCTTTTTCATTGGATTCAAGGTGGGCTTCTTGGACTGTCGGAGGCTCAGGAGAATAGTACATGAGACAAAATTGCAAGCTGCAGAGTTTGTTTAAAAAAAGCAGTAGCACTACACACTTATTCCAGCATATGAAACCGAGGCCTCCAGCCAAGTGGGAGAAATGCAACTCTTTACGAGGCAAACAAGACCACAATACAACATGTTTTAAGTTTGTACATTATTTATCTTAATGTTGGAGTTTATTATTTATTTGCATACAGTGGGAAGTGCAACATTTTTATTTGTGTAAGTGTTTTATTTAAGAATGAAGTTTTAAGCTTTTATTTAATTAATCTGAGCGTTATTGATTTATGTATTTGCATAATTGTGCAATGCATTTGCATAAGTATTTCATTCATGACAGAAATTTTAAGGGCGGTTTTGGAATTTTAATATTTTTTTACGTACAATGCACAGCCCTGTGATGAGGTGGCGACTTGTCCAGGGTGTACACCACCTTCCGCCCGATTGTAGCTGAGATAGGCACCAGCGCCCCCCGCGACCCCAAAGGGAATAAGCGGTAGAAAATGGATAGATGGATGGATACAATGCACATTTTTGTTTACAAAAGTATTTTATTCAAGACAGAAGTTTTGATTTTGTACTTTTAATAATCTCAGTGTTGGAGTTTATTAATGATTTAGATATGATCTGTAATGCGACATTATTGTGTACAGCTATTTTAATTCAATACCGTACATGTATCTTATAACATTATATCATCATTTAACTGTGGAAAAATAAATAAATAATTCAAATTGCTACATTATTAGTTCTCTTGGTATATGCATATACAATTTTGACTATAATTGTAAAGTTTCATAAGAAGTCTATAGTAGGGCATTTAATTTCCTTACATAAATGACTGAGTAGCTACTCTTCCCTTTCCAGTATGTCAACTTCCAGAACAGATTTATTAGTTACAATAGTCTAAGTTTACAAAACAAAAGTTGTTAATGCGGACGATGTCATTCTGTTTTGAATTTCTGCTGTATAATATTTATCGGACACAGACAACTAAATGCAATTGCTCCCATCATTCTCAGTAATGAGACAAGACTTCAGTGGCCACCAAAAGTCGAAGAACCAGTGTGTGGGGTAAATAAATAAATATGAATCTATATAAAGAGAAATCAATGGGATAAGGAATAAAGTAGATCATGTTGGGGCAGCCAGAGGCTCTGTTCTTTAACACGGCCTGTTCAGAGACAAAAGGACGGAAACAAAGATGGCTTAAATCACACACTCACACATACCCGAGAGTGTGGGACTGAGAAAGGCCAGGGCAGAGTCTGAGGAATTAATTGAGGTAGTTTGTTTCACAGCATGGAGTCTATTAAATGCCATGTCACCAGTGGGCCATGGGGAGTAGCACACTAACACTGAGAGGCAAGAAGCTTTAAGCTTGTAGAGAAGTAGTTTGCCACGAGAGCCATTCCTAATTCATCTCCTGTTCCATCGCTGCCTCTCTCATTCTCTTTTTGCTTCTTCCTTCCCTACCTTCCTATTCTTATAGAAAATATACACCCAAAATCCTCCAATACCGGGGGCAACAAAGCTTTGCCTATGTGGATTTTATAAAAATAACTGAGAGCAGGGATAGTTTTGATGGCCAATTTCTTAAATCGATTTGATTTTGATTAATAAGGTTCTACATCGATTAATCAACATTTAGAAAAAAATTAATGCCAATTTGATTCAAACTTTAAAAAATTATAATGTCGCAAGGCTGTTAAGAATACAAGTGTACTGAATTGTTTCTATTCATCATAAACAACATTGGACAGTTTAAAGGACTACTGAAACCCACTACTACCAGACACGCAGTCTGATGGGTCATACATCAATGATGAAATATTAACATTGCAACACATGCCAATACGACCTTTTTAGTTTACTAAATTGCAATTTTAAATTTCCTGCAAGGTAGCCTGTTGAAAACGTCGCGGAATGTTGACGCTTGTGTTGACGCGTGCTTGTGACGTTATTGGTTGGAACGGACATTTTATCCCAGCACCACTCACGGCTAAAAGTCGTCTGCTTTAATCGCATTATTACACAGTATTTTGGACATCGGTGTTGCTGAATCTTTTGCAATTTGTTCAATTAATAATGGAGACTATAAAAAAGAATGCTGTTGGTGGAAAGCGGTGGATTGCAGCTGCCTTTAGCAACCAAAACACAGCCTGTGTTTCTTTGTTTGTTATGAAGCTTTAATATGGAACAGAGCGGTCAAGCCAACATGTTTCTCTACCACATTTCAACCAGCAAGTGTTTGGATGAGACAATTGTGATTTTAAGTCGGCTCTTACCGGAGACTTGAGCAGAGTTCGCGTCCTCCTGCAGCAGATGTCAAAAAAGCAGCTGTGACTTTCTTGGCTCCTCCATATGGCTTCCCTCAGAGACATTGGCGGTCACCGCAGCCCTCCGACTTTCAGGTATGACTTTATAATCTCACTAAAACACTAGTAACACAATGAGCAGATGAGGGATTTTCCAGAATTATCCTAGTAAATGTGTCTAATAACATCTGAATCACTCCCACTGGCGTCGCCTTTTTTTCTCTTTCTAGTGCTTCACTCTAACTTTCCTCATCCACGAATCTTTCCTCCTCGCTCAAATTAATGGGGAAATCGTCACTTTCTCGGTCCAAATCGCTCTTGCTGCTGGTGGCTATGATTATAAACAATGTGAGGAGCCCTACAACACGTGACGTCACATGCACATTGTCTGCTACTTCCGGTACAGGCAAGGCTTTTTTATTAGCGACCAAAAGTTGCAAACTTTATCCTCGATGTTCTCTATTAAATCCTTTCAGCAAAAATATGCCAATATTGCGAAATGATCAAGTATGACACATAGAATGGACCTGCTATCCCCGTTTAAATAAGACATTCTCATTTCAGTAGGCCTTTAAACTTGAACTGGAGCCTGTCCCAAAAGTGCAATTTTGAAATAAGTAAGGAATTGCGAGTGAAAAATGTTTGCAACCACGGATGTAACAATAAGCGGTATTGATAAAAAAACGCTGTAAAACTCCAGATGGCCAGTATTACAGTTTAGAATTATAATGTAATATATGAAATGTAAACAAAAGTACTTTGAGCACCTCAACAAGCTGTTATGACCTCTATTACTGTATCCTAATGGCCCGCAAAGAATCCGGTGGTAATGCTTGTAAGTCCCTCAGTTTCTTTTGTTTTTCCCCAGGACGGCTCGTTGGAAGGTAACGTTAGCGTAATGTGATACTGCTGCTGCTGCTTCACAAACAAGACAACCAGGAGACAGGTGGGGGGAATCGATATCTTTCCCTGTGATTCGATATTGCAAAATTTGAAAGCTCCGCTTTTTGTGTTAGCTCATAGTTTGAGTTTAATGTGTAGCTTCCTGCGATGATATCTTCTTTCACTTTTGCCAATTCTGTTCTTGAGAGAATTTCTACAAAACTGATAAAACTGAAAATTTGAAATGTGACTCTTGTTTAAAAGAGGCTCAGGCTTAAGGACGTTAAGTTAATTTAGTTATATCTAAGTTACATTTTTGAAGGGCAGCACGGTGTCTCAGGGGTTAGTAGATGTGCCTTTGATTGATTGATTAAAAGTTTTATAAGTAAATTGCACAGTTCAGTCCATATTCCGTACAATTGACCACTAAATGGCAACACCTGAATACGTTTTTCAACTTGTTTAAGTCGGGGTCCACGTTAATCAATTCATGGTCCTGGGTTCAATCCTGGGCTCGGGATCTTTCTATGTGGAGTTTGCATATTCTCTGCGTGACTGCATGGCTTCCCTCCGGGTACTCCGGCTTCCTCCCACCTCCAAAGACATGGGATAGGTTGATTGGCAACACTAAAATTGGCCCTAGTAAAGGAATGTGGGTGTGAATGGTGTCTGTCTATCTGTGTTGGCCCTGTGATGAGATGGCGACTTGTCCAAGGTGTACGCCGCCTTCCGCCCGTGTGCAGCTGGCATAGGCTCTACTACCCTCCACGACCCCGTAAAGGACAACAGGTAGAAAAATGGATGGACGGATATTTTTGTCTCCTCTCTGAGCTGCAACCTTATCGTGGTAGAGGAGTTTGCGTGTCCCAATGATCTTAGGAGCTATGTTGTCCGGGGGCATAAAGCCCCCTGGTAGGGTCTCCCAAGGCAAACAGGTTCTAGGTGAGGGATCAGACAAAGAGCAGCTCGAAGACCTTTATGAAGATGAAAAACCATGGACCCAGATTTCCCTCGACCGGACGCGGGTCACCGGGGCCCCCCTCTGGAGCCAGGCCCGGAGGTGGGGCACGATGGCGAGCGCCAGGCCTGTTCCCATGGGGCCCGGCCGGGCACAGCCCGAAGAGGCAACGTGGGTCACCCTTCCAATGGGCTCACCACCCATAGCAGGGGCCATAGAGGTCGGGTGCATTGTGAGCTGGGCGACAGCCGAAGGCAGGGCACTTGGCGGTCCGATACTCTGCTACAGAAGCTAGCTCTTGGGACGTGGAACGTCACGTCACTGGGGGGGAAGGAGCCTGAGCTAGTGCGCGAAGTCGAGAAATTCCGGCTGGATATAGTTGGACTCACTTCGACGCACAGCAAGGGCTCTGGAACCACTTCTCTCGAGAGGGATTGGACCCTCTTCCACTCTGGCGTTGCCGGCAGTGAGAGGCGACGGGCTGGGGTGGCAATTCTTGTTTCCCCCCGGCTCAAAGCCTGTACGTTGGAGTTCACCCGGTGGACGAAAGGGTAGCCTCCCTCCGCCTTCGGGTGGGGGGACGGGTCCTGACTGTTGTTTGTGCTTATGCACCAAACAGCAGTTCAGAGTACCCACCCTTTTTGGGAACGCTCGAGGGAGTACTGGAAAGTGCTCCCCCGGGTGATTCCCTTGTCCTACTGGGAGACTTCAACGCTCACGTTGGCAACGACAGTGAAAACTGGAGAGGCGTGATTGGGAAGAATGGCCGCCCGGATCTGAACCCGAGTGGTGTTTTGTTATTGGACTTTTGTGCTCGTCACAGTTTGTCGATAACAAACACCATGTTCAAACATAAGGGTGTCCATATGTGCACTTGGCACCAGGATACCCTAGGCCGCAGTTCCATGATCGACTTTGTAGTTGTGTCATCGGATTTGCGGCCTCATGTTTTGGACACTCGGGTGAAGAGAGGGGCGGAGCTTTCTACCGATCACCACCTGGTGGTGAGTTGGCTGCGATGGTGGGGGAGGATGCCGGACAGACCTGGGAGGCCCAAACGCATTGTGAGGGTCTGCTGGGAACGTCTGGCAGAGTCTCCTGTCAGACAAAGTTTCAATTCCCACCTCCGGAAGAACTTTGAACATGTCACGAGGGAGGTGCTGGACATTGAGTCCGAGTGGACCATGTTCCGCACCTCTATTGTCGAGGCGGCAGATCGGAGCTGTGGCCGCAAGGTAGTTGGTGCCTGTCGGGGCGGCAATCCTAAAACCCCTTGGTGGACACCAGCGGTGAGGGATGCCGTCAAGCTGAAGAAGGAGTCCTATCGGGTCCTTTTGGCTCATAGGACCCCGGAGGCAGTGGACAGGTACCGACAGGCCAAGCGGTGTGCAGCTTCAGCGGTCGCGGAGGCAAAAACTCGGACATGGGAAGAGTTCGGGGAAGCCATGGAAAACGACTTCCGGACGGCTTCGAAGCGATTCTGGACCACCGTCCGCCGCCTCAGGAAGGGGAAGCAGTGCACTATCAACACCGTGTATGGTGCGGATGGTGTTCTGCTGACCTCGACTGCGGATGTTGTGGATAGGTGGAAGGAATACTTCGAAGACCTCCTCAATCCCACCAACACGTCTTCCTATGAGGAAGCAGTGCCTGGGGAATCTGTGGTGGACTCTCCTATTTCTGGGGCTGAGGTCGCTGAGGTAGTTAAAAAGCTCCTCGGTGGCAAGGCCCCAGGGGTGGACGAGATCCGCCCGGAGTTCCTTAAGGCTCTGGATGCTGTGGGGCTGTCTTGGTTGACAAGACTTTGCAGCATCGCGTGGACATCGGGGGCGGTACCTCTGGATTGGCAGACCGGGGTGGTGGTTCCTCTCTTTAAGAAGGTGGACCGGAGGGTGTGTTCCAACTATCGTGGGATCACACTCCTCAGCCTTCCCGGTAAGGTTTATTCAGGTGTACTGGAGAGGAGGCTACGTCGGATAGTCGAACCTCGGATTCAGGAGGAACAGTGTGGTTTTCGTCCTGGTCGTGGAACTGTGGACCAGCTCTATACTCTCGGCAGGGTTCTTGAGGTTGCATGGGAGTTTGCCCAACCAGTCTACATGTGCTTTGTGGACTTGGAGAAGGCATTCGACCGTGTCCCTCGGGAAGTCCTGTGGGGAGTGCTCAGAGAGTATGGGGTATCGGACTGTCTTATTGTGGTGGTCCGTTCCCTGTACGATCAGTGCCAGAGCTTGGTTCGCATTGCCGGCAGTAAGTCGAACACATTTCCAGTGAGGGTTGGACTCCGCCAAGGCTGTCCTTTGTCACCGATTCTGTTCATAACTTTTATGGACAGAATTTCTAGGCGCAGTCAAGGCGTTGAGGGGTTCCGGTTTGGTAACCGCAGGATTAGGTCTCTGCTTTTTGCAGATGATGTGGTCCTGATGGCTTCATCTGACCGGGATCTTCAGCTCTCGCTGGATCGGTTCGCAGCCGAGTGTGAAGCGACCGGAATGAGAATCAGCACCTCCAAATCCGAGTCCATGGTTCTCGCCCGGAAAAGGGTGGAGTGCCATCTCCGGGTTGGGGAGGAGACCCTGCCCCAAGTGGAGGAGTTCAAGTACCTAGGAGTCTTGTTCACGAGTGAGGGAAGAGTGGATCGTGAGATCGACAGGCGGATCGGTGCGGCGTCCTCAGTAATGCGGACGTTGTACCGATCCGTTGTGGTGAAGAAGGAGCTGAGACGGAAGGCAAAGCTCTCAATTTACCGGTCGATCTACGTTCCCATCCTCACCTATGGTCATGAGCTTTGGGTCATGACCGAAAGGATAAGATCACGGGTACAAGGGGCCGAAATGAGTTTCCTCCGCCGTGTGGCGGGGCTCTCCCTTAGAGATAGGGTGAGAAGCTCTGCCATCCGGGAGGAACTCAAAGTAAAGCCGCTGCTCCTCTACATCGAGAGGAGCCAGATGAGGTGGTTCGGGTATCTGGTCAGGATGCCACCCGAACGCCTCCCTAGGGAGGTGTTTAGGGCACGTCCAACCGGTAGGAGGCCACGGGGAAGACCCAGGACACGTTGGGAAGACTATGTCTCCCGGCTGGCCTGGGAACGCCTCGGGATCCCCCGGGAAGAGCTAGACAAAGTGGCTGGGGAGAGGGAAGTCTGGGTTTCCCTGCTTAGGCTGTTGCCCCCGCGACCCGACCTCGGATAAGCGGAAGATGATGGATGGATGGATGGATATTTTTGTATAGCATCAAAACACAACATAAGTCATTCCATGAAACCTTTTGCATTGAACAGGTCAGTAAGTGAACAACTAAATAGCCGGATCTTATTTACACGACAGCATGTCACGGCAACCCAATTACATCCAACTCACAAACACGTACACACATACTTACACACTCGCACACGCGCACACACACATACATACACACACACACACACACACACACACACACACACACACACACACACACACACACACACACATACACACACACAAGCACGTGTTCAACCAGGATGTAATTGTAGAATGCCACTAGGCTGCACATGTGCATGTGTACACACGTATATTATCGATGTTTCCCCACCTGGTGATGAAGCTGGTATGAAACACATTTTACATGGCAAAGTATTTGATATCATTAACAAAAATGACCATGATGCCCCAGGGGATTTGTTCACAAGCGGGAGCTGACACATACACATACAAACAGAGCATGCAGCGCTAATGCTGGCCTCTAGCAGTGAGTGAGGCCGCTCAGAGCCATTTCCATTATTTCCAAACCATTAATGAATGCGGAAAAAGAAACGGAAAACGAAAATATGTCCGTTAATCGCTGCTGTTGTTGGCAGCTGTATAATGAAGTATCAGAGACCAATTGAATTGGGCCTAATTACACCCCCTCCAGATATGGCTTCATCTGTACCAGTCCTATTAGTGTGAGTGTGTGAAAGAGAATGAGCAAAATGCTTGCTCATGAATTGAAGTACTTGCTTAAAAAAGCACTTTTTTCATTTCCACTCCTGTTCTCTCTTTAACACACAGCCATTTTTGGTTAACCAGTGGGTAGTCCATCCCCAGAATCTCTTTACACTTCATGAAGACAGCTGCAATTGAGAGGAAACTAGATTAGATTCATTGAATTGATTCAATAATATTAGGCCACGGCTTCACTGGAGGTCTGTTGCAGGGGTGTGTGCGTGTGTGTGTGTGTGTGTGTGTGTGTGTGTGTGTGTGTGTGTGTGTGTATGCGTGCGTGCAGTGTGTGTGTGTGTATTGCCATCCATAACCTTATTATGGAAACGGCACCATTTTTTCCTAACCTTTTAAAACATGGGAGTGGGTCCATTTGTGTTGCTATGGTAACAGTATGGTTAGACAATATGAATATGCACATGCTTTACATCCGCATAACCAAAAAAAAGTCACATAATAGCTGAACTAAACCAATTTACACAAAAGGAGACAGCCACAAATGACAAGCACTTAAGACACATTCTAAAAACCAAGTTAGTAGACGGAGACCAAACTATGTCATTAATAAGTTAAAAAACAAAACACTTATGCAATAAAGGTAGCACTGTTTCTGTCAGATTGAGTTTGTGACGAACCCTAAGATGCAGAGATGGTGGCAGGCATTGAGCAAGAAAACTTAATTTAATGTCCAAATATATAAAAATAAAGAAGAAAAACAAACCAGAAAATGGGAGGACGAACTGGAAACAGGGAACATGGATCCAGCAAACAGGAACTAGGAACAAAAACACGGAAAGCGGTCCACTGCATACAGGAACAGCGACAAGTAGTAATGACAATCAACCGGAGAGAGCGACAATAATCCAGCATCTGACTGGAGGACAAAGCAGGTTCAAATAGCAGCTGGCTGATTGACGCCAGGTGTGGCCAGGTGCTAATCAGCCGCAGCTGAGGGGAAACAGCGCTCAGGGAGAAAAGCAGCAAATAACCAAAATAAAAGGGCTGACAGGAAACAAAGACATACAGAAGACTAACACCTAACCAAACTGTCAGGGACGAACCTGACAGTTTCAAAGCTAAAACGTTGTCCTTCGAACCATAAAAGTATCATTCCAGCCTGCCAAAACTCACTGAACAAGCAGCTTTATTTACTTTTATCGCTCTCAACAGTTACTAATGTTCTCACTGAACGTGCTGGTAAACTACCTGCAATGTATTGGAATGTAAACAAAAGTTTATATTTCTATTGATTTTCAACTTTTATAACCAAATAGATGTGCACCAGAATCTGTGCAACTTGTGGACAGTAGATCAGACATTAGACTATAAGACATCAAATGAAGAGCTCAGACCAAAAAAACAGATATCTCAATTTTCCTTGATGTGAGTAAATCAATGAATTTTGGAGCTTTAAATGAACCAGCCATCCTGTGGATGTGGGTTGCAATCAAATCGTATCTGTCAACCAAAATTAAACTCCCAATTTAAAAATGCACACGTATTACAAAAAATGTCATTTTGATAATTTTATACAGAAAAAACAGAAAACTTCAAACAATCTTTTTTTTTTGCTAAAACTGACTAATTCTATATAGTGCCAGCCTGGTCCTATAATGACTGAAAACATTTTATATGAATGCTTATTATTTCACTGTAATTACTTAATTTCATCCAAACAAACCCCCCATTTGACGTCTGCATCATGACATCCTTACATTGACAGCTGCATGTAAACCTTCTATCGTAATATAATATTAGAGCACCGGTAGGTAAGGTCAGTAGCATTCAAAGTGAAGTAAAGTGAATTATATTTTGTATAGCGCTTTTTCTCTAGTGACTCAAAGCGCTTTACATAGTGAAACCCAATATCTAAGTTACATTCAAACCAGTGTGGGTGGCACTCGGAGCAGGTGGGTAAAGTGTCTTGCCCAAGGACACAACGGTAGTGACTAGGTTGGCAGAAGCGGGAATCGAACCTGCAACCCCCAAGTTGCTGGCACGGCCGCTCTACCAACCGAGCTAAACCGCCCAGAGGATGTTATGATTTTTAAGAGCTCATACTATTGAACATCAATAATGACGACACAGTCATTATTTTTTGTTTTTTTTTCTTACAGCATGTATTAAACATCCATCCATTCATCCATTTTCTACCGCTTATTCCCTTTTGGGGTAGTGGGGGGCGTTGGCGCCTATCTCAGCTACAATCGGGCGGAAGGCGGGGAACACCATGGACAAGTCGCCACCTCATCGAAGCCCCAGTTTGACAATATAATTACTGGTCAATTGTAAATCTGAAAAAAATGAATGAAAATTAAAACCCGGCAAAAATAAAAAGAAAAACCTTAATCCCAATTTGGTTTTTGGGGCTTTTTTTATGTTTCAGTGGAGGAGGCAGTGGGGGCTGAGGGGCACGGTCTTCCTCCCACTGGGCAGGATCACTCAAATCCACACACTTGGGCCAATTTATGAGGGAAAATGTTAATGGTTTTGAAACCCTCATTTTTTTATACCAAGGAATACCTTAAAAAATTGGTAACCAGTCCATGTTACAAAACGATAATCTCGCTGCATATCAGTTTTTTGCAACTAGGAGCCGTCCTTTGATACGTTGAATTTTGGTATTTTTTCGTAAGAACGTGGCCTGACGCATTGCTTCTAAAATTAGCCATCTTGGATCACACAAGCAACACTAATGTCTTCAAACAACAACACGACAGAATCCTCGAAGCATATTCATTTTACTCCTCGTGTAAGTCACACGAACCCAGGGTATGAAGTTAGCAACACTAGCATCATTGAAATCTGTGCAAACATACTGTTATTTGGCTTTTATACTGTGGAGAAAGTTAAAGGTAAAGTCCCAACAATACTCACACACACACACCAGGTATGGTGAAATTATCCTCTGCATTTGACCCATCCCCATGTTCACCACCTGGGAGGTGAGGGGAGCAGTGAGCAGCAACAGTGGTCGCGCTCGGGAATCATTTGGTGATTTAACCCCCAATTCCAACCCTTGATGGTGAGTGAGGGAGGCAATGGGTCCCATTTTTATAGTCTTTGGTATGACTCGGCCAGGGTTTGAACTTATCACCTTCCAGTCTCAGGGCTGACATTCTAACCACAAGGCCTTGGAGCAGGTGACATTTACAGTAAAAAAGTGTCAGCTGTTCTGACGGCACCATTCAAAACCGGGTAAGAAAAATGTAAATGTGTCTATTATAATGCTAAATATTAACTGTTGCTATGTTTCTACTTTTTAGAATTGGTCTTCTTGACTGATGTGAGAGTGTAATCTTCCTAAATTTTTCCGCAAAATATCAACAATGAAATGTATTTGTTTCCTTTGATTTTGTACAACACTATCGCTTCTACAGGTCTACAATCGTGTCCCTGAGGTTCTTCGACAGTTCTTTGGTCCTCCCTAAGGTGAGGCAAAGGTTTAAATGGAAGAAACTGTTTCTCTGACACGTTTTTACGTAAGGATTTGAGATGGGGAGCTTTTTACTGTAGGTACATGACAATTTTTTTTCTTTCATTGACCCTTAACCAGCCTGTCAGGGTCAGAATTATTGTTGGTGGTCAACAGCAATTGTTGGTCAGTTTTCTATGTGATGACATGTCTTCATATAATTTGGATAATAGTCAATGATTTGGCTTGTGTATTGCTTAGACAGTAAAGATCTAAAAGAACCAATCAATGTTTGCTGCAGTCACAGTCTTTGCTTTGTCTTTGTTCTCATACGATCTTTAACTTCATAAAATCTCCCTATGAATCCCACTCGGGTTCTGTCACCTCTTTTTACCTCTGGAGATCTTCCCGCCCTACTGGTGAAGAGAACAACACGTTATCTTGCCTCTGAAGTGCACTCTGGCTCACGCGCCTTTTCCATGTCGTGCCAGATAAATTATATATGTGAATTACAGCATAGAGAGATATGCTCTTTCAACTACTGGGGCTCTCTTCATTGATCTCTTTCTCTTGCTGTGCATGCATATGCACATTGCCTCGCTTGGTTTCTCTGGTTTAAGTCTCTCTCTCTCTCTCTCCCTCTCTCTCTCACATCATGCGCTGCTTCACTCTATATGAGACCTCTCATGCTATGTCAGACGTATCAACATATTCAGCAAATGAATCTTTGATATACGCAGTGCATTACCAAGACACAACAATTGATTGAGTTAAAGCTATTGCATTGTTGTCTGTCACTGACTCAGTTGATTGAATCACTTTAGCACTTCTGCTGGCTTTTAATGAGATTGTAATGCTGTCTGTGTTAAAATCCACTTTGCATCCCCTTGACTTCATCATATGCATTGCAGAGGAACCTAGGGGTGGCCGATATGGCTAGAAGCTGTATCACAAAATAAGTGTTTTATATTGGTCGATATGACCTATTCATATTTTAAATGCAAATATTTGTATTTAAAATGTAACTTTTTTTCTGATGATAATCCTCATCTATCAAGGCAGAAAGAAAATGAAATGTCTACAGAACCATGGAAAACACTCAATCAATGTAAACAAAATTCTAAAATGCTTAATGATGTGTAAATGCAAAATGTGAAAATGTAAACGTCGGAATACCTGAGAATAACTATTTTTGGCATGTTTAGAGAGGGGTGAGCCTTACGAGAGCCATGGTCAGACTACAGTCCGTTTTTAAAAAAGAATCCAAAACCTGCCATATTTTTGAGGTGATGTTTCCTGTTTTATCAAGAATGTCTTCACTCTCTGCAGTACTCGGTTTTAGTTACACTTCTCACTCAAAAATCAACCGCGAGACAAGAAGATGGCTCAACCTAAATGATAGTTGATACTGTGTTCTGATTGGCTGTTAGCATGTCACTTTCTGCGTTAAGTTACCAAAGAGTGAGTGTCTTTGTTCATGGAACCACGCAACTTCCAGTTTCTTCCAATAAAGAAAAAAATATATATATTAGGAGTGTCAAATGAAAACTTTTTTAATCAGTTTAATCACAATTTGGAATTTGGATTGTTCAGGATTTATCACAGAAGATTACTCCCTTGTGAGATGAAAATTTGCATTAGAAAAGACCCCAATATTTTTACATAATTGCAATTTTATTTTAAACATTTTACTTGCATGTGTGTCATTTGTTTGCATCTTAACTGGTAACAGTGGTCTTTCAAGCGGTATTTTGGAGTGACATTTTCCAGCAAGCATGCCAGTCTGACTCTCCTCACTTATTTTTTGTACTGACCAAAGCATTTCATCTGATCACTGACATTTTAGTGGTGAGGGTAAAATAGCTTGCAGGGTCAAAACAAATTGCAGGATTAATCTAAGTGTGTACATGATTCATGTGATAATTTTTTCCCTCAATCATCAGGAGATTTTGAAATCTCCTGATGATTGAGGGAACCCCTCATGAAACAGTTCTGTAGAGATGAAGTAGTCTTGTGATTTTTTCCCACACCTACATATTGCGCTCTACCACGCTATCGAGCACTATTCTCTGGATAATCCAATCAAGACATATATATATATATATATATATATATATATATATATATATATATACGTATTATTTGTTTCGCACATTTCATTTAAATACATCTTAAAGTGCGACAGTTCTAACCAACATTACAAACAATACAATATCATCCATTAAAACATTAAATATTAAGACTAAAAAGCATTAGTCAAGCACAAAAATCGCAAAACTTGCAACATTTTCCAACAGTGTCTCTTTAAATATTTCACAAATATATGTAACTTGGTCAAAAGATTTTAGTGTGTAAAAGTAAAAGTACTTTTTTAACACATTCAACCATACTGTGGTAATAATGATAATAATGATATTTTGATATATATAATAATATAATATAATCAACTTTTAAAAAAACAATAATAATAATATATTGGACAATGTTTGAAATATAAAAAGTCAATGTCGGGTAAGAGCTTAATGAAATGTATCTTCATTCTTACTAAAAGGGGAAACAAAGCTGAGAAATACTGCACCAGGAAACAGCTTGCCCCTTAACCACAAAGAGAAAGCACCTCAATCAAAGACATCCCGAAGGGGCAACTAATGTTGATTTGATTTCCTCCATTGATGACCTCCCTTCTTTCTCAACCCTGAGGAAGAAGTCATGACCTTGCCAAGGTCATGAGAGGGGACTGAATGTGCTCTGGGTGACAGCCAGGGTGAAAGGTTGCATGGCAGTAGGCACTCAAGGATTAAATCAAGGCCATTTGCTCTCATAGGAAATAGATTATGTGAAGTGGTTAAATTGAGAATGAGTGGACGGAGGCGGAGTGACAGGGTTAAAGCAATGGAGGGAATCAAAATAATGAGGACACTTAGTCTTTGTCCTTTCGTTAACCCAAACCTTTACGCAAGCGTCCCATTCTTTTTATTGATCTTACCCTTTTGTTTTGCACTCACTACAAATATAACGGTGTTGTATTTTTTTGTGCTAATTTGTGCAAATCAGATGTTGTCTTTCAACAAATTAACACAACCTTTAACCTTTAAAAAACATCAGACCCCAGTACAGGGGTTAGCATGGTTGCATTTGTGTTGCCATAGTAACTGCTGCGCAAGGTTTGTATAATGTCTATGGATGTACTCATTCATCCAGGTCATTGTTTTCTCAGAGCATTTAATCGATCGTAACTGGACTTTTAGGTTTGTCTTAGAAAATGTTCCGTAGTAGGCTACATAAAGTCATGCTCCTAGACTTAAATCGGTCAGCTCGAGTCTAGCGGTTGGTGCCAAAACTTCAAATATTTATCCTCCAACACTTGGAGGGTGTGTCTTGGCAATGATGTTTCCATCATATCGTAGTGAGAAAAACAACTTTTGAGATGTAAAAGAGCAATTCTACTGCCAGTGTTAACGAAAGTCGTTGAAGTAGAATTTCCCCTCGTTAGCATTTAGGTGTTGTGTGGTAGAGCGATCGCTGTGGATTGATCCACAGTCTAAAAATAGTCGGAATCACCCACGTTAGCATCCCATCCATTTTCTACCGCTTATTCCCTTTTGGGGTCGCGGGGGGCGCTGGCGCCTATCTCAGCTACAATCGGGCGGAAGGCGGGGTACACCCTGGACAAGTCGCCACCTCATCGCAGGGCCAACACAGATAGACAGACAACATTCACACTCACATTCAAACACTAGGGCCAATTTAGTGTTGCCAAGCAACCTATCCCCAGGTGCATGTCTTTGGAAGTGGGAAGAAGCCGGAGTACCCGGAGGGAACCCACGCATTCACGGGGAGAACATGCAAACTCCGCACAGAAAGATCCCGAGCCTGGATTTGAACCCAGGACTGCAGGAACTTCTTATTGTGAGGCAGACGCACTAACCCCTCTGCCACTGTGAAGCCACGTTAGCATCACATTCAGTTGTAAATAAATGGCACAAAGGAGCATCTGTGTCCAGAACTTATTCGTTAAAGGCTCAGTTGCAGAGTTATTTGGGAATGGTTGAAAGGACAGTGTTGTATGTGGCAGACAGGTGGTGTCGCAGACCACCTCCTCTATTCAGGGATGGTTTATCACAGTGGTTATCAAATGGGGGTACGCGTACCCCTGGGGATACTTGAAGGTATGCCAAGGGGTACGTGAGATTTTTTTTAAATATTCTAAAAATAGCAACAATTAAAAAATCCTTTATAAAAATATTTATTGATTAATACTTCAACCAAAAATGTGAAAAAAAATACAGCAATGCAATATTCAGTGTTGACAGCAAGATTTTTGTGGACATGTTCCATAAATATTGATGTTAAAGATTTCTTCTTTTGTGAAGAAATGTTTAGAATCAAGTTCATAAATCCAGATGGATCTCGATTACAATCCCCAAAGAGGAAACTTTAAGTTGATGATTACTACTATGTGTAGAAATCTGTATTTATAATTTCATCACTTGTTTATATTTCAACATGTTTTTAGTTATTTTTATATCTTTTTTTCTAAATAGTTTAAGAAAGACCACTGCAAATGAGCAATATTTTGCACTGTTATACAATTTAACACATCAGAAACTGATGACATAGTGCTGTATTTTGCTTCTTTATCTCTTTTTTTCAGCCAAAAATGCTTTGCTCTGATTAGGGGGTACTTGAATTAAGAAAATGTTCACAGGGGGTACATCACTGAAAAACGGTTGAGAACCACTGGTTTATCACATAGATGGCTTCTCTTAGTACTATTTTATACCATCTGTCCTCCCTCTCCAGAATCTGTAAATTATTGTTCTCAAAGGGGTGTTGTTTCTCCCTGAGGTGCAGGTAGACAGCTGAGTCTTGGCCTAAAGAGTTGGCCCTTCAAAGCCGTGCTATATGTCGGCATAGTGGTTGTTTTGTTTCCCCAATATATGAATCAGTGCATCCATCATTACATTGGATAGCATACACCAGATTGTTTTTGTGGGTGTGGGGTGTCCGGTCTTTAGTCTAGTCTCTGTCTTAGGGTGTTGCCTAGTTTTAAGTGTACCAGGATGGTGTGTTGGTTTAAAATTATTTTGACTCTCTCAAATAGACTTGATACATGGAACGACAATATATTTACGTAGGTTACCTTGTTCCTTTTCATCCACTCTGTTCTGTTTTTTTTCCAGAACAGGATGCACTTTTCAGAAAGATTTGTAAAAGTTCAACCAAACACATTTTGGGAAAACAGAGGACACTTTAATCCACAAGCCCGTTAATTCAACTTTTCAGTTCTGTTTCAATTTATTTTGAACATGGATACGATGCGATGCAATGTAATGCATCACATATTTCAGTTGTTTCACTCCAGCACCTCCGAAAAGGAGTATGAAGAAGCAGAGCTTATCTAATCCTACTGCTTTTCATATCATAGCAATTGTATCCCATTTCCTTGTTCTCTGTTTATGTAAAAAAAAAAAAAACTGTGAACAAATAAATAAGAAATAGACCATATGTATGTAAATAAATATTAAAAACATAAATAATAATTTTCTCTTTTATCTAAAAGGTTCAAGATGTTTAGCGTGATTGTTCTTCTTTGTACTTAGGTGCTTTGTTTGATGTCCTTGTTAAAGCCATTCAATATTGTAATTCCACATATGTATGCTTAAGGTTTTAGTGTTGTACGTGCATACATGTGTTTTGAGTTAGATCCTCCTCAAAGTTATAGTTCTCCTCTTTTGTTGAGGAATTGTTGTACATTCAAATGAACCAAGTTGTGGAATTTCAAAAATTGTAATTATTCCACTTCTGACACCATTTTTTTACATAAATCTATATTTTGACTTAAGTACATTAGGCTGTAAAACACAAACTTACAAAGACAAAACAGGGCCACAAGGTTGTTTTGGCACCACCTATATTTGTTTATGTCCATACTCACACCTCATTTTAATCATTCTAGATCAACATTTGGCTGGGGAGAGAGACTATAAGCAGATAGATGAAGTGTTTGTATGAATTAATTGTAGGGTTCACAATTATAAAACAATGAACATTAAACCGTATGTTGCCTTTTGGCACTGTATTTATTTTTGGGAGGAATCTATGCTCTTATCGGGATTGGTATTATTTTCTCCCTCCTTGAATGGACTGTGTATCAACCTTGCATTAACAACACAGCAACAAATCTACAAACAAGGCAAAAACCACCAAAAAATCCCTATTTTGTACAACTTTGTGACATAATGTTTGCTTCGATGACCTTCTTACTCAGGCATATACTCACACTCGGATGGAATTGTTTAGATAAGCAAATTGCTTAAGATTAATCATTGTTAAAAACTAGCATTGCAAGTATGATCCTCAGTCATGTCCAGGTTATATGGCATAGGGGTCACCTGTCCCAAATGCACTTCTAACTTGGCATGGCACAAATTGATTTACTGCTGTGAATCCCACTTCTGACACGTATTTCAATGGCAACTAACATAAATTGAGGCTTAGTCACACTGATAATCTTGAATCTTATGCACAAAACACTTGAGTTAAAATTCCATTGACATTTTAAGAAAAGCAAGAACAGGAATTTACAACTTACAGAGCATCTATTGAAGCATATTAGGGATATGAAAATGTGAAAATGTCATATCACAGTTATAGTGACCAAAATTATTACAGTTATTACTATTATTGTGATATGGTTGAATGTGCTCCAATGATACTTTTGACCAATATTATTTTAAATAACTAAAATAAATAGACACTGTTAGAGAGCCCACTATTTTCTTCTTGTTTTGTGTTTCTTATGCTAAACTGATGTTCTGGCAGGCATTGTGGTTAGAGTTGAGAATATTTGGGCACCTCAAAATTCAGTTATGATTACCATTCAGGAACTACAATTTAATAAAGATTGATTATTAATGCATCTTTAATGTATGTAAATTGATGCAGTTTTACATTTATTTTCATTTCCCTAAATAAGTGTTTATTACTTGCAACTTTTAAAAACAGTGCATTTGTATTAAGACACAATTGTATTAATTCCATCACATTTAATGAATTAATGGAAATGTGCGCAAAATTGGAGCATAAGTGCCCTTTAATAAAGGAGCTGGTCAAGCCAATACATTACTTTCTTTTAAATAAAATAATAAATTATCGATTATTGACAACTACTAAACGATTTTATAATTGTGCATGTCCGAATGCAATGCATTTAAAAATCGATTATTTCCCCCACCTCTTGTTGTGGCATCCCACTCTGTTCAGCGTACCTTTAAACACAAACACCTCCATTTGGTATTATGTGGGGTATATTAATGTATATTAATCTGTTCAAAGAGAGCACAAACAGTAGATTCAATGCGCACAATTTAATAGCTTAGTTGCTCTGACAGAGATGTGTTTGCAGGGCTCAAATTCAACCATGGCAACCGCAAGTGCGGCAACCGCACTTGTCATTTTCCGTAATGCCCTAAAAAAATTACCGGCATTTATGGCAACAACATACACTGACGTTCCTTGGCTATTTACCTGTTAATAGACTAGGGATGTAAGGGTAAACGATATAATGAGAAACTGCGGTAAAATTCCGGACAGTTAGTAATACCGTTTAATTCTTGAATTATCATAAAGCGAAATGTATTAATGCATTCTAAGCAACATTGCTCACTTCCTGAAAACGCACCAGAAGCCACGCCTCCGTAGATGGCGCATGCGCACCATCGCTGTTTGCAATTGCGGAAAACAACACACAGATCTCGCTCTTGAGATGTTGCCCTCCGAGTAAACTGACAACATCTGAAGTCTGGACATAGTTTGGATTGGTAAAGCATGCTAAAAGTAAAATAATTGAGGACAGTCAGCCCATCACCAGAAAATGCAGGAAAAAAGTCCCTGCGAAGGGAGGCAACACTTCAACATGTTGAGCCAACTCCGGAACCACTAGTCACAACTACAGGTCCAGTGCAAGGCACGTCAACTTGTAGGTGAATGCATAAAGGAAAGTGTTTGAAAATGAACTTTTCATCGTTTGTCTGTCAAAAGTTCTAATAGTTACATTTAAGTGTTACATAAAATGACCTGTCATTGGGCGCTATCGGTGAGCGCGAGGTGTGTGTGCACACAAGATATACTGTAGAAGAACAAAATGTACTTCTGTTTATGTGTTTTGTGCTGTTAATGACCGCTGCTACTATACGTTACATTTAAAACTTTGTGTTGAAAACAAATACTAGCAGAAACACTGCAACGTCTTTTTTTTTTACAACTGTAGCATTAGGGTTTGTGTGTTACTGTGTGTGTTAGTCAGATATTTATAATAATATTTAGCATCTAAATAGGCTTCACGGTGGCAGAGGGGTTAGTGCGTCTGCCTCACAATACGAAGGTCCTGCAGTCCTGGGTTCAAATCCAGGCTCGGGATCTTTCTGTGTGGAGTTTGTATGTCCTCCCCGTGAATGCGTGGGTTCCCTCCGGGTACTCCGGCTTCCTCCCACTTCCAAAGACATGCACCTGGGGATAGGTTGATTGGCAACACTAAATTGGCCCTAGTGTGTGAATGTGAGTGTGAATGTTGTCTGTCTATCTGTGTTGGCCCTGCGATGAGGTGGTGACTTGTTCAGGGTGTACACCGCCTTCCGCCCTATTGTAGCTGAGATAGGCGCCGGTGCCGCCCGCGACCCCAAAAGGGAATAAGCTGTAGAAAATGGATTTAGCATCTAATAAAAATAATAATACATTTGCTTTTCCTTTATTTACAGAGTGGGCATTCAGCAGGCAAGTTGGTTGCCACAGTTCAATCAATCAATCAATCAATGCTTATTTATATAGCCCTAAATCACAAGTGTCTCAAAGGGCTACACAAACCACAACGACATCCTCGGTAGAGCCCACATAAGGGCAAGGAAAAACTCACCCCAGTGGGACGTCAGTGACAGTGACAATGATGACTATGAGAAACCTTGGAGAGGACCGCATATCTCCCGTGCAAAGGCAAAACCCAGTAACTCAATTTTGGCCAAAACTGAGCTGATAATAATTTTGGAGTTCCTAGGTGATATGCTTTACATTAGTGTATGCGATATAGTAATTTGTTCCGTAAGTAAGCTGTTACGCGCATGGCAGGACCTAGCAACTACCACATAACCGCGTAGATACAACAGAAAAACCTAGTATCTCAAGTGACCAATCGGAGCTTCTTTGTCAGTCGCCTTATTGTCTTTAATGAGACATTTGCACGAATGGGGGCCGACGGTCAACCTGATTATGTGATATTATGGCACGAGGGGATATTTGGAAGATTGGCCCAAGACGTTGCAAGCACCTTCATTAAATGTATTGTTCTTGATTCTTCCCCTTGCATAATCTTTTGGGCAGATAACTGTGGAGGTCAAAATAAAAACTGAACGCTGTACACGGCTCCTGCCCAATGTGCAAACGCAGAATGGGGCCCACCCGAGATTGTGATAAAATATCTGGAGAAAGGGCACACGTTCATGAGGGCAGATTCAATCCATGGTTCAATCGGCAAGAAAATGAAAGCTCAAAAAAACATCTATACGTTTGATGACTTTGTAAGACAGCATCAAGATAGATTGGTTTTCCTTTGTTTTCTCAAAATCAGCTAGAAGTGAGTTACTAGGTTTTGCCTTTGGACGGAAGCTATGTGGGCACCCCCTGCCCCCCAGGGTACCGAAACCCATGGATGTCGAGCGGGTCTAACATGATATTGTGAAATTCCAATCCATAATGGATCTGACATAACCGTGAGAGTCCAGTCCAAAGTGGATCCAATAGAGTAGCGAGAGTCCCGTCCAAAGTGGAGCCAGCAGGAAAACATCCCAAGCAGTTACAGTACATCATCATCTACCAACATCACACATACAATACCTGAATATATATATTATTATATATTTTTTTTAAATCGATTTTTTAAAAATGAGAATCGATTCTGAATCGCACGACGCAATCCATTGGATTTGTATTCGAATCGATTTTTTCCAACACCCCTAATATATATATATACATATATATATATATATATATATATATACATATATATATATATATATATATATATATATATATATATATATATATATATATATATATATATATATATATATACATGCATGCATGCATGCTTTGCAGCCCCTGCCTCGACTGAAATAATGTTTACCTTGATGCCCTTCCAACTTGCCTTGGTTCCCTAAATTATGAGCCCTCTTTTAAGGCAATATTTGCCTTGACCTTAAAAAGGTAAAATTCGAGGCCTGTGTTTGTACAATTTTAGACAGTAGTGTCTTGTTTTGATGCTAGAAAACTAGCGTCAGTCAGTCTGTGAGTTTATCAACGTGTGGTAATCAATCACGTTTTTTCGATAATTTTAATTAAAATGGTAATACTCACTGTCGGGAGTTTTACCACGGTTATGATTAATACCATTTATCGTTACATTACTATCCTGTTAAGAAACAAATTGAACACACCCTGCTAAATGTGCAGGAAATCTCAGGAATGCTGTGTGTGTGTGGGGGGGGCAGACCCTCGGTCCAGCCCATGTATTGCAAGTGCTAGCAACAACGTGTGCTTCTCATTCATAATAGATACCCTGACCAGTAGCTGAGATGCACATCATCCATTTTAAAGGGTCAGAGATTATACTCCTATGGAATCCCAGTTAGAAAGATGGGAGGAATAGTTTTGAAAAAGAAGATATGTTATGTAAAGTTCGAGTACTTGATACCCAAAAACATACCCTACGAAGAAGCAAATCCAATAAATAGTTTAATCCATTTAATACAATACGGTAAAATTATATCCCCCCTTGCATGTTTATTTTGATTTGCAATCATGAATAATCTCTGTTCAACTGTGCCCTTGTGTGATGGTGTGTTCCTTGCACTGCCAGAGGTAATCTCACATTTTATACCACACAGGGAAAGCCATAAAAAAGGGGTATGGTTTTACAAAGAACATAAATCGAGATATGAAGTTTTATATGTAATAAAAAAAATCTGCAGGATTATGGTAAAATAGCTAGACATGCATTTTTGACAACTATTCAGAAGTTATTCGTTCGTCAAGTTTGATGTCAATTTTCTTTCAAATTAACATGCTTCTGTGGGCGACGCCTCAATCTTTTTGAGTTTCAAAAGGCAATCTTTTTTACTTCTGTATGGTTTCCTCATTGTGTCTTTCAATCCGAGTTAGTGTTCTGTCCTTTGCTGTCATTCTTGTATCCTGTCATACACATCCATCCGTGCTTTTCCCTCATTCTCTAATTCGACAAATCTTCCCCCTAAAGCATCAACTCTGGTATAGTATGTATCAGTAAAAAAATATTAGTGTAAGGCCTTCTCGTCAGTCTATCTACCTACTGAGTACAGTGAGAAACATTGTTTGATGTTTGTACCTCCAATCTACCAAGGTAATATTACCCTACCAGAGTTAGACTGAAGACTTTTGCATGCGTGCCAAACAGTACTGGCACCTCAGACCATGTCCATCAAGTTGCACTGTTCAGTAGAGGTGGAAATATTTTTGCACCTCCCAATCCAATTATGATTCAGGAGCTACAATTCGGGGCTTCACGGCGGCAGAGGGGTTAGTGCGTCTGCCTCACGATACGAAGGTCCTGCAGTCCTGGGTTCAAATCCAGGCTCGGGATCTTTCTCTGTGGAGTTTGCATGTCCTCCCCGTGAATGCGTGGGTTCCCTCCGGGTACTCCGGCTTCCTCCCACTTCCAAAGACATGCACCTGGGGATAGGTTGATTGGCAACACTAAATTGGCCCTAGTGTGTGAATGTGAGTGTGAATGTTGTCCGTCTATCTGTGTTGGCCCTGCGATGAGTTGTCGACTTGTCCAGGATGTACCCCGCCTTCTGCCCGATTGTAGCTGAGATAGGCGCCAGCGCCCCCCGCGACCCTAAAAGGGATTAAGCGTTAGAAAATGGATGGATGGGAGCTACGATTCGATAAAAAAATGATTGTTGATACATCTTTAATTTATGTATATTGTTGCAGTTTTATGTTTCTTTTCGTTTCACTAAATAAGTTTTCATCACTTAAAACTTTTAAAAACAGTGCTTTTGTAATAAGAAACCGTTTAATACCCGCATGTATTAAATTAATGGAAATGTGTGAAAAACTGGAACATAGAATCCCAATGATAAAGGAGCTGATCGGATGTCTCGGTGAAGTGGCTGGATGCTGTCAGTAAAATTTTAGAACTGTTAGAATAATAATGTATATATTATCATCATACTGTGATGAGGTGGCGACTTGTCCAGGGTGTAAACCGCCTTCCGCCCATTTGTAGCTGAGATAGGCACCAGCCCCCCCCCCGCGACCCCAAAGTGAATAAGCGGTAGAAAATGGATGGATGGATTATCATCATAACTTTAAGCTATAAAGTATTGTCAATTTCTGCTGAAGTGGTATTTCTGTATTTATGCAGAGCTAGAAATCCAAGAGATTGCTAGCCTCTTTTTTATCAGTTTTTGTCCAGACTCGGCCTGCTGACTGCCAAGGCCGAACATTGGGTACCGGGACCAGACAAAGCAGAGACTGGGTGATAGCACCAAGTGTCAACATATTTGCATTTTTATATAATCATATATTGTGTCTAACTGGAGTTGTCGCGTCTACCCCCTTCCCTCAGTGACATTGATGTAATAGGGACTTTCCTAATATATAGAGGAGGCACGCGGGCTTCATTCTTAGAATGTAGTTTGGATCTGTAACTAGAGTAAAGCCCAAAACACATGTCTCCTCATGACCTAAATTGAACTCTGTCCCTGCATGTTTCCTTGCTTCTTGTCTGATTGTTAGATGTCATCAGTGTTTGAACCTGACAAGAACTGTTTGCATTACTTTATTTATAATACATACATCAAATATTGACGTTTACTAATCAAATCTCTAATTGTTACAATTGCGATAATTTTCTTCTCTGCTCTGCCCCCCTCTCCCTCGTGGAGGGGCGCGGGGGGGGGGGGGGGGGGCACAGGTTCGGTAGCCACGGATGAAGTGCTGGCTGTCCAAAGTCGGGACCCGGGGTGGACCGCTCGCTTGTGCATCGATTGGGGACATCTCTGCGCTGATGACCTTTCTCCACTCGGGATGGTCTCCTGCTGGCCCCACTATGGACTGGACTTTAGATCCACTCGATAAGGGGGGGGTTCTTCCATCTGCAGTCCTCTCCACGGTTTCTCATTGTCCTATTGGGTTGAGATTTACCTTGCCCTGATGTGGGATCTGAACCAAGGATGTCGTTGTGACTTGTGCAGCCCTTTGAGACACTTGTGATTTAGGGCTATATAAATAAACACTGATTGATTGATGCATCTAAAAATGGATTATTTCCCCCACACCTCCACTGTTCAGCTTGATATGCTACACATTATCCAATTTGAATATGTTTTGGGATTAAGAGGGAACACCAACTAAACTTGTGTGTTTTGTAACAATAATACCAGATGCTATTAGAACAGGGATGGGAAAAACCATGGCCCACGGTCCATATCAAACTCATTTAGCTTTTTTAATCTGCACCATTTTTGTAAATTATTTTATTAAAACTCTTTAACACCGAAGTTGTCACCAGCGACATGATTTGCAACGTTGACGTGAACCTAAGTCTTAAACCGTGTGTGCAATCGTAATAAAATCCAATGGTTTCTGACAGTAAAGGGTCTCCACTTTCAAGTGATATACATGTCATTACGGTAATCCGAGAGATTGTCACAGCCGCATTAGGAAAACGAGGCTTCAATACAAAGAAGTTGTCGCATAAGTGAGAGTGAGTATGCGAGATAAAAAGGGATGAGGAACAAACTCTACATGACAAAGTAGGGATGTTATGATAAACGGTAATAATGAAAATCGTGATAAAACTCCCAATGGTTAATATAACCGTTTTCACTGACTGGTGGTAGCTCGCTCGACTAGATGCTAACATGAAAACAAGAGTCATTGAAGTCTTGCCTCATTAAGAAACGGGTACCATAGAGCAGTGGTTCTGAAATGGGGGTACACGTACCCCTGGGGGTACTTGAAGGTATGCCAAGGGGTACGTGAGATTTTTTTTTAATATTTTAAAAATAGCAAAAATTAAAAAATCCTTATATTTATTGAATAATACTTTAACAACATATGAATGTAAGTTCATAAACTGTGAAAAGAAATGCAACAATGCAATATTCGGTGTTGACAGCTAAAAAAATGTATTGATTGATGTTAAAGATTTCTCTTTTTGTGAAGAAATGTTTAGAATTAAGTACATGAATCCAGATGGATCTCTATTACAATCCCCAAAGAGGGCACTTTATGTTGATGATTACTTCTATGTTTAGAAGTCTTTATTTATAATTGAATCACTTGTTTATTTTTCAACACGTTTTTAGTTATTTTTATATCTTTTTTTCCAATAAGTTCAAGAAAGACCACTACAAATGAGCAATATTTTGCACTGTTATACAATTTCATTTAAAAAGTGCTGTATTTTACTTCTTTATCTCTTTTTTTCAACCAAAAATGCTTTGCAGTGATTAGGGGGTACTTGAATTAAAAAAATGTTCACAGGGGGTACGTCACTGAAAAAAGGCGGAGAACCACTGCCATAAAGCAAGTGCATTTGTTCATAAAACCAACCTTGCTTCACAACTTCCGATTTCTTCAGAGGAAGAAGAAAAAATATACACAGTATATAACATATCAAACATTTTTTAACAATATTGAATATGTGTCTACTGCAATATATATTGATATTGTTGTATCACCCAGCTCTCACTGTACCTGATCATTTTTGTCACAAAAACCATATATATTTTTTTATATGCTTACATTCTTTCTACTGACCATACCCTGCAGCAGTTTGTGAAAACGCCAGGATAACCATCATTTTGATTTTGTATGGATGGCTGGACTATCACAGATTAATCTATGCAAATGAGGGTTAATGGGAAGCCAGCTGAGACATTTGGGAGACAACGCCCCCTAAAGCCACCTCTGTCAATTAACATCAATATTTGCCTTTCACTCATTGTTCAGTTTACACCTTGCTCCCGTTAACGGCAACAATTAGTGCTAATTAAGAGATTAGGCAGAAAAGGACATGCTTGATTAGGCTAGTACACGTGTATGCGTTTGTCAGCATTAAAAGCTGGATGGGAAGTGAGCGCAGTCCTATTGATGTGCTAAAATTACTCAAAATAGAATGAATGGACTACCTTTTTCACAATGATACATTCATTATTTATTGATAAATTAAGTAAAAAGTAAAATGAAGGGATTTATTTTTGACTGTACATGCTAATTTATAATACTGTAAAAAATACAACAAAATATATGTCATCATCTATGATTGCCTCATATCCATATGAAAATGTTTATTATAGCAGTCAGACATGCTTTGTTTCGCTGGCGTTGCATTACGTCCGTTCACCTGCATTGTGCTGGTTGTTATTATCTAAGCCAAACATTGTTCAAAAGCACCTGATCATTTAAAATGAAAAATCGATTTCAAATTCATCATGTTGTTGTTTTTAGAGTTGCAACTCTCAATCCACTCCGTCAAGAAAACACCTATGTGCTTGAAATTTAGTGATTTAGGGCACGGGTGTCCAAAGTAATTTTCGAGGGGTTGTTTTTTATTGCCCTTGCAGGTTGAACCTTACTAAAGAGGTTTAGGGGAAAAAAATAATAATAACATATATAGGTAGCAGGACATAGCATGTGTTGTAAGGCTTTTCTAATGCATTCTAAATATTAAATAAATTTGATCAACATTGTGCTTACAATGGAGTCCATTGGAGCTGTTCAATTCTGCCTAAATATACATCATATACCCAATGTAAGTATATATGTCATGTAGTAAACCACAGGTGTCAAACTTTGGCCCGCGGGCCAAATTTAGCCCGCCGTGTAATTTCATTTGGCCTTTGAGGCAATATCTAATTAACATTAGAGCTGGCCCGCCGCTATTGTACAACTGTGGTGCCGCTGTAACACCACATTCACCGCTAATACTCAGACTTGCCAACCTTCACGATTTTCCCGGGAGACTCCCGAAGTTCAGTGGCCCTCCCGAAAATCACCCGGGACAACCATTCTTCCGAATTTCTCCCGATTTCCACCAAGACAACGATATTGGGGGTGGGCCTTAATGGCATTGCCTTTAGCGTTCTCTACAACCTGCGTCACGTCCGCTTTTCCTCCATATAAATAGCGTGCCGGTCCGGTCACATAGTATTTATGGCTTTTACACACACATAAGTGAATGCAAGTCATACTTGGTCGACAGCCATACAGGTCACACTGAGGATGGCCGTATAAACAACTTTAACACTGTTACAAATATGCGCCAAACTGTGAACCCACACCAAACAAGAATGACAAACACATTTCGGGAGAACATCCGCACCGTAACACAACATAAACACAACAGAAGAAATACCCAGAACCTTGCAGCACTAACTCTTCTGGGGAACTACAATATACACCCACGCTACCACCAAACCCCACTCCCTAGCGTGTTCAATATCCAATGCAAAACTTGTTTGGGTCTTATTAAAAGGTTAATTTGTTCAACCTTGGCCCGCGGCTTTGTTCAGTTTTAAATTTTGACCCACTCTGTATTTGAGTTTGACACCCCTGTAGTACACGCATCACAACGTTTGCTTTTTTTTCTTCACCACTGATTATTACTCACTGCAGACTTTATATTTATGCCAACAAATATAGTTTAACATCACTTACTGTACAATGTCTTCTGTCATTAGGATGTCAACTTCAAGGATGTTCATATATTCCCATTTTGATGAAAAATGTCTCATCATCCTTGCGAAGAAACAGGATGTGGGGGCGGATAGGAACAGGCGCTTTTCATGTCGTTTTCGCCAGTTCGAGGTCCTAAATAGCTGTCAAAGGCTCCCAATTTGTCGGATTATATCCTTACCCATCTACTTTTCAGGTGAGAGGCATGATTTGTGATCTACAAAAAACTTACAGGGAGGAAACAGCCGACCACTCGAGGATGTAAGCATAGTTACACAGAAAGTGATTGTGGTGCCGCTATAAATTGTTTGTCTGTGTTAGCACTTATAATAAGAATACTTGGTTAATATTCAAGTCATGAAATGTAAGTTCAGTATTGTTGGTGCTTTTTGAATGGTTATTTATCATATTTTACGGGCGGAATCGTGGAGCCCCCATCGGTTTCGCTGTAAGCTTAAAGGCCTACTGAAACCCACTACTACCGAACACGCAGTCTGATAGTTTATATATCAATGATGAAATATTAACATTGCAACACATGTCAATATGGCCTTTTTAGTTTACTAAATTACAATTTTTAATTTCCCGAGAGTTTCTTCTTGAAAACGTCGCGTGATGATGACGTGTACGCATGACGTCACGGACTGTTAGGAAATATGAGCACTGCACACACACACACAGCTAAAAGTCGTCTGCTTTAACCGCATAATTACACAGTATTTTGGAGATCTGTGTTGCTGAATCTTTTGCAATTTGTTCAATTAATATTGGAAAAGTCACAGTAAAAAGATGGAGTTGGGAAGCTTTAGCCTTTAGCCACACAAACACATGGTGATTCCTTGTTTAAAATTCCCGGAGGTGAAACTTTACTATGGATCAGAGCGGTCAAGCGAACATGGATCCCGAACGAATGTCAACCAGCAGGTTTCGGTGAGAAAATTGTAGTAAAAATTTGCTTCTTACCGGAGATCAGCTGAGCTTGCGCCGTCCATAAAGCTGCCGTCGACTTCCCTGAGACACTGGCGTCAACACACCCGTGGACACACACCTCCGACTATCAGGTACTGTTAAACTCACTAAAACACTAGCAACACAATAGAAAGATAAGGGATTTCCCAGAATTATCCTAGTAAATGTATATATGAGTTAGGAAATTGTGTTGGATGTAAATATAAACGGATTACAATGATTTGCAAATCATTTTCAACCCATATTCAGTTGAATATGCAACAAAGACAACATATTTGATGTTCAAACTGATAAACTTTTTTTTTTTTTGCAAATCATTATTAACTTTAGAATTTGATGCCAGCAACACGTGACGAAGAAGTTAGGAAAGGTGGCAATAAATACTGATAAAGTTGAGGAATGCTCATCAAACACGTATATGGAAAATCCCACAGGTGTGCAGGCCAATTGGGAACAGTTGGGTGCCATGATTGGGTATAAAAGCAGCTTACATGAAATGCTCAGTAATTAACAAAAAAGGTTGGGGTGAGGGTCACCACTTTGTAAGCAAATTGTCGAATAGTTTTAGAACAACATTTCTCAACGAGCTATTGCAAGGAATTTAGGGATTTTACCATCTACGGTCGGAAAAATCCTCAAAAAGTTCAGAGAATCTGGAGAAATCACTGCACATAAGTGATGATATTACAGACTTTTGATCCCTCAGGTGGTACTGCATCAAAAACCAACATCAGTGAGTAAAGAATATCACCATTTGGGCTCAGGAACATTTCATAAAACCACTGCCAGTAGCTACAGGTAGTCACTACATCTGTAAGTGCAAGTTAAAACTCTACTATGCAAAGCCAAACCCATTTATCAACAATATCCTGAAACGCCGCCGGCTTGGCTGGGCCCGAGCTCATCTAAGATGGACTGATGCAAAGTGGAAAGGTGTTCTGTGATCTGACGAGTCAACATTTCAAATTATATTTGGAAACAAAGGATGTGGTGTCCTCCAGAACTAAGAGGAAAATAATCATTCGGATTGTTATAGGCACAAAGTTCAAAAGCCAGCATCTGTGATGGTATGAGGGTGTATTAGTGCCCAAAGCATGGGTAACTTACACATCTGTGAAGCCACCATTAATGCTGAAAGGTACATACAGGTTTTGGAACAACATATGTTGTCATCCAAGCAACGTTTTCATGGACGCTCCTGCTTATTTCAGCAAGACAAGTGTTACAACAGCGTCGCTTCGTAAAACAAGAGTGCGGGTAGATTCCTGGCCCGCCTGCAGTCCAGACCTGTCTCCCATCGAAAATGTGTAGCGCATTATGAAGCGTAAAATACGACAGTGGAGACCCCAGACTGTTGAACGACTGAAGCTCTACATAAAACAAGAATGGGAAAGAATTCCACTTTCAAAGCTTCAACAATTAGTTTCCTCAGTTCCCAAACGTTTATTGAGTGTTGTTAAAAGAAAAGGTGATGTAACACAGTGGTGAACATGCCCTTTCCCAACTACTTTAGCTCATGTTGCAGCCATGAAATTCTAAGTTAATTATTATTTGCAAAAAAAAAAAGGTTTATGAGTTTAAACATCAAATATGTTGTTTTTGTAGTGCATTCAATTGAATATGGGTTGAAAAGGATTTGCAAATCATTGTATTCCGTTTATATTTACATCTAACACAATTTCCCAACTCATATGGAAACGGGGTTTGTATCTTGGTTACCACAATGGTCTATATGAAATACTATCGATAAGTTCACCTGTTCTCAGGCCAAGTTCATACTCCACATTCTTTACGTTTCTCAAAGTTACAGCCGAATCCTTAATCAATTATTTTTTTTTTTCTTCACCATATCTTCGTTCGCACATCTCCGCTCGACAGTACATTCTGCCTCTCCCATTAGCCATTCTCGCCCGTGTGCCAATTTATATAACAAGAATATTGTAATTGGATTAGCGGAGGTCTTTGTTTTTTTTTGAACCCCCATCCTCCCTTTTGTCTTTTCTTTCATCATCACTCTTCATATCCATGCCCCTTTTGTCTTCTTTGTCTGCCTGTCCATTATATTAGAAAATAAATATACATTTAACCTTGAAGTCTCTCCCCTAGAACCAAAAGACAACTAATTATGTGACCGTTAGGCTTTCTGGGCTTAGTCCATAATGAATAGTAATATTCTGCAAACAGCAAATTCAAGTTTCTTATTACTTTACATTATGTAAGTTGCAGAACTTGCTGATCTTTCAGTCTACTTTGATAGGTTACAAATCCCCACACTGCAGGTTTGTTTTGCTAATTGTTTGCAATGTAACGGTCGTAGTAACATTTTTCAGAACATAACTTTTGCTTCAGTACAAAAGTGTACCAACTTTCACACAAGGTACACGACATTACATTTATACTGAGTTAACAAAAGACAGTTAAACCAAGCTTTTGTCTAGTGAAAGTCATGGCTAGCGGTAGTTAGTGCCAAGTAGAGTGCAAAGCCTTGATATCCTTTACCTTTGTAAAATATCCTGTTAGAACTTTAACTTCATCGCCACAAATCATTGATTATGGCGTATTGTTATAACTCTACTACCATATTTTGAGGACTATACACCGCAACATTTTTCCAATGCTTTGAACCCTGCGGCTTATAAAGTGCTGCGGCTAATTTATGGATTTTTTTTTTGCTAACAACCATAATGTTTTGTATTCAACAAATAGTTTTAATATTACACTGGCAAACGCAAAAAATATTTGTTTGTGCAATAGTGACATCTTTGGACGAGATTGCTTACTTTAAATGAAAATGTACTTCTGGTTTCATCACCTTGAGCCAGAAGTATACGTCTAGGTTCATCCACTACTCGTCAGTAGCTTTGTCTGCTCAAAAGGATTTTTCAGTAATCATACCAAGTAAGGTTTGTAAGTTTTACAACATAATTAAAACAATTCATACTTACCAAATTGCCCCATGTGTGATGTCTGTAGGAGTGTTTTTAATGCATATTTGTACGTACTATCGTAATGTAATCAAGCTAGCATTGTTAGCATTAGATAATATGCTAACACTTTTACAAGTGTCTGTGTTAGTACTATTAACTTATAATGGCATTCTGTATGTATTGTTTTAGTTTTGTAAATTCACAAAAACGTCACTGCGGAAATATTGATTCTGTTAAGTTGATTGAAGAACGAGCTTTAGCAGCTGGTGGGTCCATGACGATGACTTCGGTTTTGTTTGATCATCCGTTTTACTGCTGTGTTACAGGCACCGTTTGGAAACAATTAAGGTATATAAATTAACGTTTACAAAACATTTTGTACCGATATTTGTCTGTGGCGTATGGTATGGTGGAGCTAATAAATATATTTATATATTCTAAATTTTGTAAGAATCATTACAATTTTTATTACAATCTTGACCTGTGTATCTGTAATTTTGTTTTCAACTTTTGTTAATGTTCGGAGATTTTTAGACCAAGTACACTGAAGACAAATTCAACGAAACCGCAGTTATATAGATGCTAAAACAAGCTCAAATATTAAACAAAAATATATGTAAAACCATATTTTTTTTTTTTTTTTTTTTTTTTTTTTTTTTTTTTTTAAATGTAAAACCATATTGACGCATGTATTTCACTGTATGGCAGAAATAACCCTGAACATGCCACGGTCATAAAGTTCACCAAAATGAAATACAAAAGAGTAAGTTGACAGGATCAGACGTGTACATGAAACAGCATTGACAGCATCTGACAAAACACAACGCTGACATCGGCAAAAAAGCAGGCAATTTATGGAAACATCCCAAAATTCAAGGTTCTTGCATCACCAACTGCAAAATCTACATCAAGTTAAATGGAGAAGCAGGAAGATGCCCAAGTACTGGACACAATTTAGAGATTACATCATCTTGATTGTAGAGAAAATTAAAGGCATAACACACAAACTAAGAAGAATGCAGCTTCCACAACTTTTCACCACGCAGTAATAAATACAGGAATATTATATTTGACATTTTTAATTCTAAGAGAGACAAAACTCAAATAGAATTTGAAAATCCAAGAAAATATTTTAAAGACTTGGTTTTCACTTGTTTAAATAAATTCATTTATTTTTTTACTTTGCTTCTTATAACTTTCAGAAATACAATTTTAGAGAAAAAATACAACCTTGAAAATGATTTTGGGATTTTTAAACACATATACCTTTTTACCTTTTAAATTCCTTCCTCTTATTTCCTGAAAATTTAAATCCATGTTCAAGTATTTTTTTTATTGTAAAGAATAATAAATACATTTTAATTTAATTCTTCATTTTAGCTTCTGTTTTTTCGACGAAGAACATTTGTGAAATATTCATACAAAAAAAATATTCTGGCAAATCTAGAAAATCTGTAGAATCAAATTTAAATTCTATTTCAAAGTCTTTTGAATTTCTTTTAAAATGTTTGTTCTGGAAAATCTAGAAGAAATAATGATTTGTCTTTGTTAGAAAAATAGCGTGGTCCAATTTGTTATATATTCTATAAAAGTGCAGATTGGATTTTAACCTATTTAAAATATGTTATCAAAATTCTAAAATTAATCTTAATCAGGAAAGATTACTAATGATGTTCCATAAAAAAATATTTTTTGAATTTTTTCTAAAAGATTTGAATTAGCTAGTTTTTTCATTCATTTTTTTTGGTTGAATTTTGAATTTTAAAGAGTCAAAGATAAACTATGTTTCAACATTTTTTTTTTTTTTTTTTTCGTGTTTTAAACCGTTCAATTAAGTGTTTTTTTCATCATTTATTCTCTACAAAAAACCTTCCGTAAAAGGAAAAAAAATGTACGACGGAATGACAGACAGAAATACCCATTTTTTTTATACATATATATTCATTTATTAAAGGTATTTTGAGCAAATTGGCGATTTCTGGCAATTTATTTAAGTGTGTATCAAACTGGTAGCCCTTCGCATTAATCAGTACCCAAGAAGTAGCTCTTGGTTTCAAAAAGGTTGGTGACCTCTGATCTAACTTGTTAATAAACATATGTGAAATAAATAAACCATGACTAAAAGGGGTGCCAGAAAGAAATATTCCAATCCGAATTACGATTCTTATTATACATACATGTCACATGTAAAACAATTCTTAAACATTTTTAAGAATCGACTTTTGAAGAATCGTGTTGATTTTAGAACAGATTCTGAATTGAATCATCACCCCAAGAATCAGAATCAAATTGAATCAGGGGTTCACATTCTTAATGACCATGTGTAGAAATAATATGATGATTAAGAATACAGTTCAAATTAGTTTATAATTCATAAATAATAATGATTAAGCCTATTTTATTGTAGCAACACAATGCAGTGTTAATTTCAGAAATTGGAATTTCACCTGCTATGCAAAAAACAAATATCCACTGCAGAGGATGCTACTTCACACAAGAATATATATGTGCATGCATGATTACATTTTCAGACGCACTTCCATAGTGACACATTTGAAACATGGTTATTGTGTGCATTAAATAGTCTAATCCAGCCATACTGTATGCAAAGGTTTATCAGAAGGTATATAAGTATTTTCAGCACCCCACTGATAGGCTACTTTTGGAAAATCACTCTAAAGAAAAACAAAGGCCAGAAATCCAACAACCTGCTTCAGTTCCTCTGTGTTGAGTTACAGCAAAGAGCGTCCCTGAAATGATAGGCTGCAACTGGGATATTTGTGTCTCATAAATCCACCATGGTTCCATTGGCATTTACAGCCGTTCCGTCAGGTTTGGATGTCCAAAGAGGGGGAAAAACACGACTGAGACAAAGCTCAGCCTCAACCACCCCATTCACCATCCTGTCAGCGTCCCAAACCATCTGTTATACTCATCCACCTGCAGAGTACCCTACAAACTAAAGTTTGGAAACTGTTCGCCTGGCATAACCTCGGTGACTTCACAGAATACATTCTGCTGTTTGTCATGTATGCTCAATTTAATAATTCAACATTTTACACGAAAAAAATGAATTTCATGAGAAACATCTTCATTTTTCATTTTATTTTATGTCATCAAAAACAATAATCTATGAGACATGCATCTTTATTTAGGGTTGCAAAAGGTCTTATTTGTATCAAACATGCTACAAGTTACATTCAGGAACATCACAGTTACACAACTCTAAAATCGAGCAGGAAGAAGCAGAGTTGATTCCATCGCATCTATTCTCTATATCTCAGCAATTACTTGTAGTTCATTCAAACAAGTTAACACTTACGAAAAATGCATGTGAGGTCATCACTAGAGCTGCACGATTAATCGACATCTAATTGACATTGATGTTTTAAATAGTGCTGTGGCGCAAGAGAGGCACAGGTTTTGCTTTTTTCCTCCATCGTCACCTGTGTTTGCGTGACAGACATGTTTGCCAATCAGAATTGTCGAGCCTCGCGTTTCTTTGTCTCTCGCTTCAAACGGGGAGAAATAAGTCTCACTCTGTGCATTGCTCTCAGCACCTGAGTGTGTTTATTTACCAATTAACTGAACAGTTTAGGCAAGGATAGAGAGCCTTGCAACTCGCGAGCGAGAAGGTCCACGCAGTGACAAAAATGAAGGGAAAAAATCAGGACCAAATGTCCAGTTATACGAGTAACGTATTTCCTTGAATTTCCGCCGCGGCGCTATGTAATTTATAACCCCTTCTCACTCCTGCGCTTACCAAAGGCATGCAGTAAAAGTAAGTGTGCGCTAATTATTTTAAAATCTCTTCTCACTCCGGCACTTACCAGAGGCATGCAGTAAAAAGTTGAGTGTGATGTAAGCTTGGACCTTAAATCCTACTGAATAGCTCTTAATCTTCTCCCCTTTATGCGATTTCAAATTACCGGTATTGAAATCAGCCTCCTCCATTTTGAAAATGATGACGGGGGAAGTGTCACTCGTGACATCATGAGATTGACCAGGCGGTAATTCTAAGCATGTGCTAAGTATTTTGCGAAGCGAGTTTGACCCGGCAGTAGTTCAAGGCAGGCGCATACTATATGCCCTGCGGCAATTCAAGGAAATACGGTAATTCAGTTTCAAACTGGTTTCAAATTGCTCCTCTCTGAGCTGCAACCTTATCGTGGTAGAGGAGTTTGCGTGTCCCAATGATCCTAGGAGCTATGTTGTCCGGGGGCATAAAGCCCCCTGGTAGGGTCTCCCAAGGCAAACAGGTTCTAGGTGAGGGATCAGACAAAGAGCAGCTCGAAGACCTTTATGAAGAAGAAAAAGCATGGACCCAGATTTCCCTCGCCCGGACGCGGGTCACCGGGGCCCCCCTCTGGAGCCAGGCCCCGAGGTGGGGCACGATGGCGAGCGCCTGGTGGCCGGGCCTGTTCCCATGGGGCTCGGCCGGGCACAGCCCGAAGAGGCAACGTGGGTCACCCCTCCAATGGGCTCACCACCCATAGCAGGGGCCATAGAGGTCGGGTGCAATGTGAGCTGGGCGGCGGCCGAAGGCAGGGCACTTGGCGGTCCGATACTCTGCTACAGAAGCTAGCTCTTGGGACGTGGAACGTCACGTCACTGGGGGGGAAAGAGCCTGAGCTAGTGCGCGAAGTCGAGAAATTCTGGCTGGATATAGTCGGACTCACTTCGACACACAGCAAGGGCTCTGGAACCACTTCTCTCGAGAGGGATTGGACCCTCTTCCACTCTGGCGTTGCCGGCAGTGAGAGGCGACGGGCTGGCGTGGTAATTCGTGTTGCCCCCCGGCTCATAGCCTGTACGTTGGAGTTCAACCCAGTGGACGAAAGGGTAGCCTCCCTCCGCCTTCGGGTGGGGGGACGGGTCCTGACTGTTGTTTGTGCTTACGCACCAAACAGCAGTTCAGAGTACCCACCCTTTTTGGGAAAACTCGAGGGAGTACTGGAAAGTGCTCCCCCGGGTGATTCCCTTGTCCTACTGGGAGACTTCAATGCTCACGTTGGCAACGACAGTGAAACCTGGAGAGGCGTGATTGGGAAGAATGGCCGCCCGGATCTGAACCCGAGTGGTGTTTTGTTATTGGACTTTTGTGCTCGTCACAGTTTGTCCATAACAAACACCATGTTCAAACATAAGGGTGTCCATATGTGCACTTGGCACTAGGAGTTCCTTAAGGCTCTGGATGCTGTGGGGCTGTCTTGGTTGACAAGACTTTGCAGCATCGCGTGGACATCGGGGGCGGTACATCTGGATTGGCAGACCGGGGTGGTTGTTCCTCTCTTTAAGAAGGGGGACCGGAGGGTGTGTTCCAACTATCGTGGGATCACACTCCTCAGCCTTCCCGGTAAGGTTTATTCAGGTGTACTGGAGAGGAGGTTACGCTGGATAGTCGAACCTCGGATTCAGGAGCAACAGTGTGGTTTTTGTCCTGGGCGTGGAACTGTGGACCAGCTCTATACTCTCGGCAGGGTTCTTGAGGGTGCATGGGGGTTTGCCCAACCAGTCTACATGTGCTTTGTGGACTTGGACAAGGCATTCGACCGTGTCCCTCGGGAAGTCCTGTGGGGAGTGCTCAGAGTATGGGGTATCGGACTGTCTTATTGTGGCGGTCCGTTCCCTGTACGATCAGTGCCAGAGCTTGGTCCGCATTGCCGGCAGTAAGTCGAACACATTTCCAGTGAGGGTTGGACTCCGCCAAGGTTGTCCTTTGTCACCGATTTTGTTCATAACTTTTATGGACAGAATTTCTAGGCGCAGTCAAGGCGTTGAGGGGTTCCGGTTTGGTAACCGCAGGATTAGGTCTCTGCTTTTTGCAGATGATGTGGTCCTGATGGCTTCATCCGACCAGAATCTTCAGCTCTCGCTGGATCGGTTCGCAGCCGAGTGTGAAGCGACCGGAATGAGAATCAGCACCTCCAAGTCCGAGTCCATGGTTATCGCCCGGAAAAGGGTGGAATGCCATCTCCGGGTTGGGGAGGAGACCCTGCCCCAAGTGGAGGAGTTCAAGTACCTAGGAGTCTTGTTCACGAGTGAGGGAAGAGTGGATCGTGAGAGCGACAGGCGGATCGGTGCGGCGTCTTCAGTAATGCGGACGTTGTACCGATCCGTTGTGGTGAAGAAGGAGCTGAGCCGGAAGGCAAAGCTCTCAATTTACCGGTCGATCTACGTTCCCATCCTCACCTATGGTCATGAGCTTTGGGTCGTGACCGAAAGGATAAGATCACGGGTACAAGCGGCCGAAATGAGTTTCCTCCGCCGTGTGGCGGGGCTCTCCCTTAGAGATAGGGTGAGAAGTTCTGCCATCCGGGAGTAAAGCCGCTGCTCCTTCACATCGAGAGGAGCCAGATGAGGTGGTTTGGGCATCTGGTCAGGATGCCACCCGAACGCCTCCCTAGGGAGGTGTTTAGGGTGCGTCCAACCGGTAGGAGGCCACGGGGAAGACCCAGGACACGTTGGGAAGACTATGTCTCCCGGCTGGCCTGGGAACGCCTCGGGATCCCCCGGGAAGAGCTAGACAAAGTGGCTGGGGAGAGGGAAGTCTGGGTTTCCCTGCTTAGGCTCTTGCCCCCGCGACCCGACCTCGGATAAGCGGAAGATGATGGATGGATGGATGGAGTTTCAAATTGGATTGGCAATATGACCCAATCAATATGGACAAAAGAGTGACAATGCTGTGATCACGGGACAGCCACAGACTAACGTCCGGCTTCGTTTTTCTAACTGGGGAAAAAAATGCACCTTACGTTAAATATTTATTAAGTAACATTTTTGCTTACAGAAAGGAAAGTCCATTTTACTTTTTGTTTGTTTATTTATTTAGTACAGCAACATTATCTACCTTCCTATTAAAGTACATCAATCCATTTCCTACCGCTTATTCCCTTTTTTGGGGTCGCGGGGGGCGCTGGCGCCTATCTCAGCTACAATCGGGCGGAAGGCGGGGTACACCCTGGACAAGTCGCCACCTCATCTCAGGGCCAACACAGATAGACAGACAACATTCACACTCACATTCACACACTAGGGCCAATTTAGTGTTGCCAATCAACCTATCCCCAGGTGCATGTCTTTGTAAGTGGGAGGAAGCCGGTTGTACCCGGAAGGAACCCACGCATTCACGGGGAGAACATGCAAACACCACACAGAAAGATCCCGAGCCTGGGATTGAACCCAGGACTGCAGGACCTTTGTATTGTGAGGCAGACGCACTACAGGTATATTATTGCACTGTCATACAATTTAATAAATCAGAAACTGATGAGATAGTGCTGTAATCCATCCATCCATCCACTTTCTACCGCTTATTCCCTTTGGGGTGGCGGGGGGCGCTGGTGCCTATCTCAGTTACAATCGGGCGGAAGGCGGGGTACACCTCGCCACCTCATCGCAAGGCTAGTGCTGTATTTGACTTCTTTATCTCTTTTTTTTAACCAAAAATGCTTTGCTCTGATTAGGGGGTACTTGAATGAAAAAAATGTTCACAGGGGGTACATCACTGAAACAAGGTTGAAAACCACTGTACTAGACCACACATCTGTGGTCAGCGCCAAGTAAGTGACTTGACTTAATTGTACGACTAAGATTTTGTTTGTTTCAAAATGACTATTCGATGTCAAAATATAAAGAGTAGAAATGATGAACAAAATGTCAGCCACTGTCTTGTTGTCAAACACCAATGAAAATGAAATGTAGCATTTGGACAGACTATACTGTAGCAAAAGTCATCACATGTCCACAAACATGTGTGTTCTTAAATGTGTATTCCACCTCTTCCATGTCAAGAGCAGTTTGATTTGGGCTTGCATGGTAAACAACTCAAATGTTGTCGATTGTTTTATCCAGACGCATACATTTGTCCAAATGTGGACAAATATACGCATTGTGGGTTTCCTGGATGTCATCTACATCGCTAAAAGAACAATCTAAGGAAGAAAAATCCCACTGCCATCTTCCACTATTTTTTTTTTAAATATATAAATCGCCCGCTTGAAAATTCCCTCTCCTCTTCTACAACTCTCTCGTCGTCATTTGGGATATCCCTTGTGATTTTCCTTCCTGGTTCCATGACCCGCCCTATGTTGCCTCTGATTGGCCTAATCTTAATCAATCGTGACTCATTATAGTAAACAACCAACCAATCATGGATGTTCTTATATACGTTTAAGCACGTCTTGGAAGGAGTAAGGGGAGCGGTTTGGTAACCTGTAGAGCATGGGTGTCAAACACTGGCCTGCGGGCCAAATTTGGCCCGCCGTGTAATTTCACTTGGCCCTTGAGGCAAAATCAAATTAACATTAGAGCTGGCCCGCCGCTGTAACACCGCATTAACCGCATTCACGCTAACACTCTTACTTGCCAACCCTCTCGCTTTTCCCGGGAGACTCCCGAAGTTCATCCCGGACAACAATATTTGGGGTGGGCTTTAAAGGCACTGCCTTTGGTGTTCTCTACAACCTGTCTCCACGTCCGCTTTTCCTCCATACAGACAGCGTGCCGACCCAGTCACATGATATATGCGGCTTATACACACACACAAGTGAATGCAAGGCATACTTGGTCAACAGCCATACAGGTCACACTGAGGATGGCCGTATAAATAACTTTAGCACTGTTACAAATATGGACCACACTGTGAACCCACACCAAACAAGAATGACACATTTCAGGAGAACATCCGCACCGTAATACAACATAAACACAACAGAACAAATACCCAGAAGCCTTGCAGCACTAACTCTTCCGGGATGCTACAATATACACCCCCCGCTATCACCAAACCCCGTCCACCTCAACCCCACCGCCAAAAAGAGGCATTCAATTTTTATTTAAATTTGATTTGATATGCCATTGATATTTTTTAATTATTAATATTATTTGAAACTCGATTTTGCATGTCACTATAACGTTATATAAGCCTTGCTTGTTCAATATTCAATGCAAAACTTGTTTGGGCCCCTATTAAAAGGTTAATTTGTTCAACCTCGGCCCGCGGCTTTGTTCGGTTTTAAAGTTTGGCCCACTCTGTATTTGAGTTTGACACCCCTGCCGGAGAGGGAAGCGGGGGACAACAAGGAACACAACAAATAAGCGGTGTTTTGTAATTTTAACGTGAAATAAATTACATCGATATTACGATATTTTCTTAATTCATATTTTGTTTAAAAATATATCGATATATCGTACAAACTCGATGTATCGCCCAACCCTATTATCAAGATTCTTAATCTCAATGGGACTTTCCTGGGTAAATAAAGGTTAGGGAAAAAAAAAACTTCTCAATAGTGATTTTATTTACGGGGTCACAGAAAATGTATGTTCCCCATGGGGGTCATGACGTAAAATAATTGAGAGACACTGCTTAAGCTTATCTAAAACACATTCTTTCAGCGGGTAAGCTACTTATCAGATGACCAAGTTGAGAGGTGATCTACCTAACAGTCATTCTTTGACATATTAAAGGTGTTTATTAAAACGGTTCAATACATTATTTATTGTAGACAATAATATAAATTAGTGTAAGAAAAAGATGAGTAAAAAGATCTTATTAAATTAATATTCCCATTTTCCAGCTCTCAGCAATTACTGATAATTTATTTGCTCACTGTGTTTAACCCATACCTGGTTGTACAGGTAAGTCGTTAAATAAATGCCCAGTGTTGTAATTATGTACACTTATTTGTTCTCGGGATAGTTCTGCCTCTCGCCTGTAAAAATCACTGCTCTCATTAGTTCCTTCTTTGAGTGCTATTTTTTATTTGTATTTTTGCCAGTTATAATACCACATATTTATGTTACTTTGTTATTCCTGAACAAAATGAGGGGGCAGAAATGCTTACAGAGGGGGAGCTCAGGGCCACTGGTGATCTACGCAAACGTTGGTGAAATTGCCCCACCCACTGGGACAGGGAGAAACAAAATGAGGCAATGAATACAATTGAATTGTTCTGTCTACACTCCTCAAAACTGAGATGAAAAACATAAAGACATTCACGAGGAAGAGACGGGTGGAGTAGGCGGAGGAGGTCACAGTTTGAGACGCCAAAGGTTTCAGGTGTTGTGTCAGGTAAAGGTCTCTGAGCAGGTGGATGGCTGTGCCGTTAAAGGTTACCCAGACAACCTATCTTGTTAGTGCGCCAGTCAGATGACAGCGTACAGTGGAGAGAGGGGTCATAAGGTCGGAATTTGTGAACCCCATCGTATCTGGGGAAGACCCTGCTGTCATTTGTTTAAGGTTACAGTTGTCTTCTATCTAAGGTGCTTTAAAAAAGTTAATTGCCCCAGTATTTACCCCTGCATTCACTCTGCTGGCTGACAGTGCTTGGACCGAAGGGCCTGTTTGTATCACAGCTTGTATGTACTGTATGTACAGTAAATACCCAGGGGTGTTATCATTTCATCACATGACTGTATATGTGTAACAGTCCTTTGTCTCTAATTGTCCTCTACACTGCAGTATTTAAAAGGATTCATATTTACCATGACCTTCATCTGTCACACATTATTTTATTATTTAATTGTTTGGTTTATTTTATAATTTAGTTAACCTCTTTAACCCTGGGTTTGAGAGGCTTCTGAGAAAACAACATATCTAAAAAAGGTTTTCATCTACAGGGATGATCTTGGTATCAAAGTTCAGGGGAAACTTTGAGAGTTACTGTACTATCTTATATAGTATATATATATATGTAAATAAAACTGTTTATGCAGTTAGTTTTAGCGGTGGGCAAACAGTACGTGTGTTGGAAGGGCAAAGTGTTAGCTATTAAAGGGTGCTAGGATTGTCGCATTAATGTTTTATATAATTAAAGGATTCTCGACATAGTAGAATCAGCTTTTATTGGTCAAGTGTATGTTTCAACACACAATGAATATGACTTGTTAGACATTATGCTCGTCTTTAACCATTGACTTGTTTTCCACCATTGTCTATTTAAGTGATTGTGGTGTGAAGCGTCTTCTGTTTTTCTTAAACTGGTTTGGTTGAGCTTTTAGATGATTTAATTTTAAGTTACGTGGATGAGTAGCACATGTGTATTCATACTATCGTGTCGCAGTTACCATAATACCACAAATGCAACCATGCTGCCTAAAAGGTTACATTAAGGTTGTTAGTAGACCATTGCCAAAACTATTCCAACCTATCATGAAAAAAAAGTTTATCCAGGCAAAATGTTCTCTAACTGGAGAAGTGCTTGTTTTATCAGTGGAACTGTCCAGGGTCCTGAAATCTTGGGCTTCAGTTTTCCTCATTGAATCTATCCATCAATTGTCTACCTCTTGTAGATAATGTGGGGGGAAGGCGGTGTACACCTTGAACAAGTTGCTACCTCGTCGCAAGGCCCACACAGATAGACATTCACACTCACACACTAGGGCCAATTTAGTGTTGCCAATCAACCACAAATACAATACATGTTTTCAAATTGGAACGGTTTCAATCAGTTGTGAAATGTGGAAGTAGAGTGACAAATGGTTCCGAATAAAAACAAAAGAAGAAAATGTGTATGGAATAACACTTCAGAGTTACTTTATCAGTACTTGTAAGTATCAAGTTTGCTCTCGTGTGTATGTTTTATCTTTAAAGAATGTCTGATGATCAAAAACAATAAAGCACATTCAAGTTTGAAGAAAAACAACATTTCAATGGCCTTTTTTGTAAGGATTACATTGTATCAATTGTCTGCACAAACAAAGCAGTCGTCCTTAAAATAATATTCCTATCAGACAAATAGTGTGGGTTGCCATGCAACCTTACACGCAATACAACAAAGCCTAGAAGCAACAAGAAAGGCCATAAGCACACAAGAGGAAAACGAGTCAAGAGTTCTGTGTTGTGAGTAAAGAGTAAATCAAACCAAATTTCTAGGTGTAATGATTGATAATAAAATGAACTAAAAATCTCATCTAAAAAATAAACAACAAAACAACATAAGGTGGTAAGAAACACGTCAATAATGAATAAAGCTAAACATGCACTGTACCAAAAATCCCTGCATATCTTCTACTGCTCGCTACTGTTGTCATATCTGAATTATTGTGCAGAAAACGGGGGAAATAACTACAAAAGTACACTTCATTCACTAACCGTGTTACAAAAAGCAAACATCAGAAAAATACATCACGTTGGATATAGAGGACACTCAAACCCTTTATTCATTAAATCGAAAATATTGAAATTCTACAACATAGTGGATTTGCAAACAGCTAAAATTATGCACAAAGCAAACTACAATCTGCTACCCAAGAATATACAACAATTCTTCTCAATAAAAGAGGAGAAATATAATCTAAGAGAAAAATGTGATTTAAAACATTTGTATGCACGTACAGCATTTAAGACTTTCGGTATATCTGTATGTGGAATTAAATTATATAATGGATTAAGCAAAGAAATCAAACAACGTACTAATGTGATCCAATTCAAGAAACTCTTAAACTTAAAGTGTTAACAAAGTACAAAAAAGAAAAACCATGATAAACATTCTGAATTTATTCTAACCATCCATTCATTTTTTTATATAATTGTATTCATCCCACATTATGAAATATAACTTACTTCACTAATTATTATTTATTTATGTTATTACTAATGGAGTATACTGTGAATAAATTGCCAACAATAAGTGAACAAAAGTGTTAGCAACTGCTATGTAAAGGTAAAGCGGTAAATAAGATCTGCTTCTTTCTACTCCTTTTCGAACACGTTGAATAGACAAATGGGAAATTGTGACGCATCATGTTGTATGCATGCATGTTCGAAATCAACTCAAACTCAAGCTAGAAGGGAAGTGGTCAACTATTAGGTGGGCCTTCTTAAAGATTCCTCCCTTCTCATTCCCTACCTCCCTGGGGAGAGCAGGGTAGCTTGCACAAGCAGATTTAGCACATCGTATTGACTTACGAGGACTTTTTTTTCCTCTCCAAGCCGCCGCCTTGGGAAAAAGAGCGATACAAAGCGGAGGGTTGAAGAAGAGAGAGAGAATGGAAATTCAATACACAGACAGGGAGGAGATGAATGTTTTAGAGTGCACGGATGTTTAGCTGTGATCCGTATTGTCTGCAAATGGATGGATAGATGAGGAGAGGGCACATGAAGCGTGGGATCCCGCTTAGGAGCAAACACACACACACTTAATGAGGAGCTCTGCACATTTCCTGTCGCGGTTTTCAATTCCAACTACATTTAAAAGTCGGTTAACCCTCATTGCAAATAACAGTTGACATGTAAGTCCTACCTCACCTCTGCAGGCGCTCCAAAATTACAGTACATGCCTGCACAATAGAGCAGCCTGATTTAGACTGATGTGTGGTCAGCAAATTAATGTTTTGTATCCAAAAGTTTACAAATAGAGTGTGTGTTGTAGTAGTGGAAATCTGCATTGTGTGTAAAGAGCATAGCCAGCAGCAATGAATGAACCCTTGTCAACCTAGAACCGTTTGTGGTATATACTGTACCATCAACACATTTGTAAAGTGTTGTGTACAATATCAAAGATGTGTCGACTTACATATAACTTAAAATGTTTGAATTCTTTATTTTCGTTCAGTAACACAAATATAAAAAAGATGTATTAATTTAAAGTCCTTCAAAATCAATCATGAGTGGCTTATTATTACTACTTTTGCTATTATGGCAAATGCGTGACATCAGCCTTTCTATAGCAATTATTAGGCTGAAAGTCCAAAAGCGATTATTTCCTTGGATGGAAATGAGTTATTTTAAGACATAAAGTAAGCTCAATTTACATGTAATATTTGACACCTTATTAAAGCATTAAAGTTGTTTAATGGCGAAATATAAGGTTTTGAAAATGATCTGGCTCTCTGACACTGGGGAAGTCATATCTTGGTATAGTCACACTACTGCAACATGACAACCACTCCAAAATGTTTCCAGTATGTCGCCTAGAGACTTACTGAGTTTAAGTCTAGCACAAAGCTATAGAGGGCCCATTTTAAAACATTTCACGTGTTGCTAACATGCGGCGTTCTTATGGCTACTATATATGTTGTAAACATTTATAGCGTCTTGACGCCTTCATTAAAAACAACCTGGACCTCGGAGCGAAACTCTGCATAGTACGCTTTCAGTCAATCTGTTGCAAAGTGCTGGATGGGAAATAATTTACGAACACAATAATATGGCTGTTCTGTGAGCAAATAAATAAACACACACACACACCTTGTTTTCCCCCTGAACACCCCTGGAGCTTGTGTCCCAGCATAGAAATAAGAGTAAGTGTGTGTGTGTTTGTGTGTGTGTGTGTGTGTGTGTGTGTGTGTGTGTGTGTGTGTGTGTGTGTGTGTGTGTGTGTGTGTGTGTGCGTGTGTGTGTGTGTGTGTGTGTGTGTGTCAGCTGCAGCATGTTCTGTGAGTTATGTGTGCACGTGCATAGGTGTGTATTGCCAGCAGGCTCGTGGTTCTGGGCCGCCCTGTAAAGGTGATGTGTGGCCGCTATTTGGCGGCTGGACATGGCAGGTTAGCTCACTGCAGCCTGATCATATTTTATACGCCAGCTCTCTCCAGTCTTATCATATTTTACACGCCGGCAATAACAAACTGTCTGGAGGAAAAGAAGAAGAAAAAACTACTTGTGCACATGTCCCAGTACTAAAACACACGCACACACACATTCCCAAGAGGCAGAGTTGTAACGTGGCGATTGACAAATTTAGTTTTTTTTTTTTACAGAAAAGGCAGATTGAACGAAGATAACGTAGGAAATTAGGCTGAGTTAATAGAATGATCTGAAGTGTGCCAGCAGTCATTTGGTTCTATTGTCTAGTTCAGTCCTGAGCGGCATCTGTCACTGTCCGGCTGCCCACTGAACACACACACACACACACACACACACACACACATACACACGTAACAGGAGATTGATCCGAACATTGATAGATTTGATACTAGGGTAGTAGTGGAATTGGAACTACAGTAACAAAATGACATCAACAATTTTCATTTGTCTTCAATGTTTATTTTCACAAATATCTGTTTTGTTTTGTTTTTCGCTTTGTTGCATCGTTGATAATGTTATCTTTAAATTTTTGTTACATACAAACTGTAGGAAATACGATTGCTTTAGGTGCAAAAATGCAACGACTTTGCAGGAGAGCCAACAGTAGTTTTTGCTTTTGTTTAGACATTATTGAGAACATATTGACTAAACACTTGTATGTAATTAAAGGGATAGTGGTGTTATTGTTTTGATGATGTCACATTGGTGTATTTATATATTGATACATTTTTCACAAATAAATATCTTTGATCAAACATTTTGGGTGCTTTCTGTGCTTTATTCTGATTAGAATGACGGGCAAAAAAAATCAAAGGCAAAATCAAAAAATCATTAATGTATCTGGAACAATTTCACTTAAAAATTGTCAATACTAATGTTCTTGTATTTACTTGGTATAAGGCTGATACTAAAACTGTCAGTTTCGCGAACCCCTAACACACCAGAAGTGGGTGGTTTTCATCATGCCTCCATCAATTCAAGGCACAGTATGCAAATGTGGGGAATATAATGACATAAAGTTGAAAGGTCAAAATGCAGAAAAGTAGCCAATGGCCATAAACTTCCTGCACATTTTCTTGTTATTAGTCTTGATTCATGGAAAATAAAAAAAACACAATGGTGTAGGAGAAAAAACATTATTTTGTACAATAGACAAAGTTGATTAAGTAGTGTTGCATATTCGCCCTATAAACAAAAATGAAAATATTGTAAAAAAAAAAAAAAAAAAAACATTTTGACAATATTTTTTGTCAATGTAAAAAAGTTGCATGAAAGTTAAAAAGAAGTAGCAATCCGATGAAAAGAAACTGAAGCGAGTGACAGAAAAAAAAAAGGCGGGAACATGTTTCCTACCTGGGGCAGATAGAGGAAGGCAGGTGGGCATTGCAGAGAATGAGGTAACATCCCGGTGCCGGACAGCAGAACACAGCCAGAGTTTGCCATGCAGCACAGCATGTGAAGACGGGAGCCCTTACTCATAGAGACCGTGGACACTTGGTCTGTCCTTCACCTCTCAACCTCGCTCTCTACTTCTCGTCCCCTCCGGAGCGTGTTCCCTCGCGGCGGCGGCGGCGGCGGCGGCGGCGATGCGCGGTCAAGACACACGAACGCGGAGGAGGGGATGCCGGAGTACAAACGCAGGGCTGGTAAGTGGCGCGAAGTAGGGGGAAAGTGACGCTTCGGTTCTTCTCCTACTTTGGTTGAGGAGCCGAGGCAAGCACGGAGGAGGAGGAGAGCGGCGGAGGTGGAAGTGGGGGGCGGGGCAAAGGAGCTCCTTTAGGGAGGGAGAGACTGGAGGGATTGGAGGGGGAAGGAATCTGTGTATCACTTGTACAAATATGTGCGGTTGCCTCCCAGGTCGAATTCTAACTCAATTTCCCACTTATATTCTCTTGAACGAAAACAAAAAAATGCTTACAAATTACCCGAAACTTCCCACGGACAAAGGAAATTCGTATAAGTATTTATTTTTCAGGCGTTTACCCCTCGAATGCATCTTTAAAGGGGAACATTATCACCAGACCTATGTAAGCGTCAATATATACCTTGATGGTGCAGAAAAAAGACCATATATTTTTTTAACCGATTTCCGAACTCTAAATGGGTGAATTTTGGCGAATTAAACGCCTTTCTGTTTATCGCTCTTTTTGCGATGACATCAGAACGTGACGTCTCCGAGGTGATACAGCCGCCATTTTCATTTTCAACACATTACAAACACCGGGTCTTAGCTCTGTTATTTTCCGTTTTTTCGACTATTTTTTGGAACCTTGGAGACATCATGCCTCGTCGGTGTGTTGTCGGAGGGTGTAACGACACTAACAGGGAGGGATTCAAGTTGCACCACTGGCCCGAAGATGCGAAAGTGTCTGCCGCCAGACCCCCATTGAATGTACCAAAGTGTCTCCACATTTTACCAGCGATGACAGACATGGCACAGAGATGTATGGATAACCTGCAGATGCATTTGCAACGATAAAGTCAACGAAATCCCAAAGGTGAGTTTTGTTGATGTTGACTTATGTGCTAATCAGACATATTTGGTTGCGGCGTGACTGCCAGCTAATTGATGCTAACATGCCACGCTAATTGATGCTATCAAGCTATTTACCGGCGGTGCTAAAGCAGACATGACACGGAGATGTATGGATAACCTGCAGATGCATTTGCAAAGATAAAGTCAATGAAATCACAAAGATGAGTTTTGTTGATGTTGACTGCTTGCTAATCGATGCTAACATGTTACGCTAATCGATGCTAACATGCTATCTACCAGCGGTGCTAAAGCAGACATGGCACAGAGATGTATGGCTAACCTGCAGATGCTTTTGCAACTATATTACGTTTCCTTCCACCCACATTTAATGCGAAAAAAACACTTACCAATCAACGGATTTAAGTTGCTCCAGTGCCAAGAGATGCGAAAGTCCTGATCGTTTGGTCCGCACATTTTACCGGCGATGCTAACGCAGCTATTCGACCATGCTATGGCTATGAATAGCATCAATAGCTATTCGCTCAATAGCTTCAGTTTCTTCTTCAATACTTTCATACTCCAACCATCCGGTTCAATACATGCGTAATCTGTTGAAAAGCTTAATCCGAGTCTGAATCCGAGCTAATGTCGCTATATCTTGCTGTGGTATCTGCCATTGTTTGTTTACATTGGCAGCACTGTATGACGTCACAGGGAAATGGATAGTCGCATCGCAAATAGCGAAAATCAAGCACTTTAAAGCTTTTTTTTAGGGATATTCCGGGACCGGTAAAATTTCGGAAAAAAAGATAAGGGATTTTCCAGAATTAACCTAGTAAAATGTCTAAAAACATTTGAATCCATCCCAATGTAATCGTGTTTTTTTTTTACTTTTTTTTTTTAATAATCCGTCGCTATCAATATCCTCAAACACAAATCTTTCATCCTCGCTCAAATTAATGGGGAAATTGTCGTTTTCTCTGTCCGAATAGCACTTTTTGTTGGAGGCTCCCATTAAAAACAATGTGAATATGTGAGGAGCCATCAAACATGTGACATCATCGTCTGCGACTTCCGGTAGAGGCAGGGCATTTCTTTTAGCACCGAAAGTTGCGAACTTTATCGTGGATGTTCTCTATTAAATCCTTTCAGAAAAAATATGGCAATACCGCCAAATGATCAAGTATGACACATAGAATGGACCTGCTATCCCCATTTAAATAGGAAAAATGTCATTTCGGTAGGCCTTTAAAGGGGAACATTATCACCAGACCTATGTAAGCGTCAATATATACCTTGATGTTGCAGAAAAAAGACCATATGTTTTTTTAACCGATTTCCTAACTCTAAAGGGGTGAATTTGGTGATCCAAACGCCTTTCAATTGTTCGCTGTCGGAGTGATGACCTTTCACCCGTGACGTCACAATGGGAAGCAATCAACCATTTTCTCAAACACATTACATACACAAGTCAAATAAGCTCTGTTATTTTCCGTTTTTTTGACTATTTTCCGTACCTTGGAGACATCATGCCTCGTCGGTGTGTTGTTGGAGGGTGTAACAACACGAGCAGGGACGGATTCAAGTTGATTTGCATGGAGTGTGCATATAAGGCTGGATGCATATATTTGCATCCAGTCTTTCCCTCCACCCACATTTAATGCCAAACAAACACATACCAATTGACACATTTAAGTTGCACCAGTGTCAAAATATGTCCCTCGTTTGGTCTGCACATTTTACTGGCGATGTTACGACAGATGGCACAGAGATGTGTGGATATCCTGCGACACTCAAAGCAGATGCATTTCCAACGATAAAGTCAACGAAACCACAAAGGTGAGTTTTGTTGATGTTATTGACTTATGTGCTAATCAGACATATTTGGTCGTGACATGACTGCCAGCAAATCAATGCTAACATGCTATTTGGGCTAGCTGTACGTACATTTGTAGCTATATTTGCATCCAGCCTTTCCCTTCACCAACATTTAATACCAAACAAACACTTACCAATCGACAGATTTAAGTTGCCCCAGTGGTCTGGTCAAAAGATGCAATCGTTGGTTAGAAGGCGATCGCCGAATAGCTTAAATAGCTATTTGTTTGTTTGTATTGGCATCACTGTGACGTCACAGGAAAATGGACAGTGGATTTACAGATTTACAGATAGCGGAAATCAGGCACTTTAAAGCCTTTTTTCGGGATATTCCATGATGGGTAACATTTTGAAAAAAACTTTCAAAAAATAAGCCACTGGGAACTGATTTTTATTGGTTTTAACCCTTCTGAAATTGGGATAATGTTCCCCTTTAAGTATTTTGAAGACAACAGAATCAACGCTACATTACTTTTATCATTGTATGTATAGTAAATCTGTGTGGGGTGGTGTACATTATTGGCTTTTCCCTAAGATTCCTGAAGTTGCCCATCCATCCATCCATGTTCTACCGCTTGTCCCATGTACAAACCCTGTTTCCATGTGAGTTGGGAAATTGTGTACTGTAAATGTACTGTAAATATAAACGGAATACAATAAATTTGCAAATCTTTTTCAACCCATATTCAGACGAATATGCTACGAAGACAACATATTTGATGTTCAAACTGATAAACATTTTTTTGTTTGCAAATAATCATTAACTTTAGAATTTGATGCCAGCAACACGTGACAAACTTGGGAAAGGTGGCAATAAATACTGATAAAGTTGAGGAATGCTCATCAAACACTTATTTGGAACATCCCACAGGTGTGCAGGCTAATTGGTACCAGGTGGGTGCCATGAATGGGTATAAAATCAGCTTCCATGAAATGCTAAGTAATTCACAAACAAGGATGGGGCGAGGGTCACCACTTTGTAAGCAAATTGTCGAACAGCTTTAGAACAACATTTCTCAAAGAGCTATTCCAAGGAATTTAGGGATTTTACCATCTACGGTCTGTAAAATTGATTGATTGATTGATTGATTGATATATTTTTATTTCAAATATGCAAAAAAAAATAAAATAAACAAGAGCAAGCATGATCCAATACAGTGCTATAGCCTTAACGGCTATTATAACAAAATGAAAACAATGGAGAATAAAAAAAAAAACAAATGGGCATTTGACTTTTTTTTTTTTTTTTTTTACATATTTGAAAAGGAGTGAGAAGTATACACTTATTTAATCCCACCCCTTTTCTTTAAATCATAAATTACTCTGAGCTCGAACTTCCTTGTTCACTCTATGTACAAACTTAATGAACTTGTATATAAATAAATGATAAATATATACATACATATAAACACTACACACATACATAGCCACACCGTTACCACAAGTGCTCATGGAAATAGTATCATGAAAAAAAAAACAAAAAAAAACAGCAGAAAACAGCAGTACCAGTGCCTCAATGGGCAGCCCCTAACTCTTTTGTAACACAAGAAACCCAATATCAAAGCCCTTCTTCATGTCTGTACTTCTGGAATACCATGTACCTAAACTTCTTTTTAAACTTCTTTACGTTTGAACATTGCTTTAACTCCACATTCAAACCATTCCATAGTTTCACTCCACAGATTGAAATACAAAAACTTTTGATGGTCGTTCTACAACTAAGCATTTTGAAATTAAAATTTCCCCTTAAATTATAATCCCCCTCTCGTGTGCTGAACAATTTTTGAATGCTTCCTGGGAGTTTATTTATTTTGGCTTTATACATTATTTGTGCAGTTTGATACAAAATAATATCATTAAATTTCAATATTTTTGACTGTAAGAATAGTGAATGAGTATGGTCCAGATATCCAACCTTGTTGATGATGCGTACAGCTCTTTTCTGAAGTATAGTTATTGAGTTTAATGAGCTTTTATAATTATTCCCCCAGACTTCCACACAGTAGGTTAAATATGGTAAAACTAATGAACAGTAGAGAATTTGGAGTGATTTGTGATCTAGAACCTGCTTTGCTTTATTTATTACTGAGATGCTTCTTGACAGCTAAGACTGTACATGTTTTATATGTGGTTTCCAGTTAATTTGATAGTCAATTGTAACTCCAAGGAATTTTATTTCAAAAACCCTTTCAATATCCACCCCATCTATTTGTATCTGAACCCTTGTTTCACGTGTCCTCTTTCCAAACAGCATTAACTTAGTCTTAGTCAGGTTTAATGACAATTTATTATAGTCAAACCAAGCTTTTAGTTTACTCTTTTCTTCCATAATGACTTCCTGTAATTGATTTAAATCATCCCCTGAAAAAAAAATATTAGTGTCATCAGCAAATAACACTAATTTCAATAATGTAGACACTTTACAGATATCATTGATATACAGGATGAACAATTTTGGCCCCAACACTGACCCCTGGGGGACACCACAAGCAATGTCCAAACACGATGAACAGCAATTCCACAACTTCACAAACTGTTGTCTCTTATTTAAGTAACTTTTAAGCCAGTCTAGTACAACTCCCCTGATTCCACACTTTTCCATTTTATTGATTAATATATCATGGTTAATTGTGTCAAATGCTTTTCTTAGATCAATAAATATTCCCATTGCATATCGTTTCTTGTCTATGGCATTTGTGATTTCCTCTATTGTTCCAATGATTGCCATTGATGTAAATCTGTTTGATCTAAACCCATATAATCATCAAAATGTTCAGAGAATCTGGAGAAATCACTGCACGTAAGCAATGATATTATGGACCTTTGACCCATCAGGTGGTACTGCAGCAAAACCCGACATCAGTGTGTAAAGGATATCACCACATGGGCTCAGGAACACTTCATAAAAGCACTGTCAGTAACTACAGTTGGTCGCTACATCTGTAAGTGCAAGTTAAAACTTTACAATGCAAAGCAAAACCCATTTATCAACATTACCCAGAAACACAGCCGGCTTCGCTGGACCCGAGATAATCTATGATAGACTGATGCAAAGTGGAAAAGTGTTCTGTGGTCTGACGAGTCCACATTTCAAATTATATTTGGAAACCTTGGACGTGGTGTCCTCCAGAACAAAGAGAAAAATAACCATCCGGATTGTTATAGGCGCAAAGTTCAAAAGCCAGCATCTGTGATGGTATGGGGGTGTATTAGTGCCCAAGGCATGGGTAACTTACACATCTGTGAAGGCACCATTAATGCTGAATGGTCCACACAGGTTTTGGAGCAGCATATGTTGTCATCCAAGCAACGATTTAATGGATGTCCCTGTTTATTTCAGCAAGACAATGCCAAGCCACGTGTTACAACAGCGTGGCTTTGTAGTAAAAGAGTGTGGGTACTTTCCTGGCCCGCCTGCAGTCCAGACCTGTCTCCCATCAAAAATGCGTCGTGCATTATGAAGCGTAAAATACGACAGCGGAGACCCCGGACTGTTGAACGACTGAAGCTCTACATAAAATAAGAATGGGAAAGAATTCTACTTCCAAAGCTTCAATAATTAGTTTCCTCAGATCCCAAACGTTTATTGAGTGTTGTTAAAAGAAAAGGTGATGTAACACAGTGGTGAACATGCCCTTTCCCAACTGCTTTGGCACGTGTTGCAGCCATGAAATTCTATGTTAATCATTATTGGCAAAAAAACATAAAGTTTATGAGTTTGAACGTCAAATATAGATAGAACCTTTATTTAACCAGATAAGAAACCCATTGAGATAAAGATCTCATTCACAAGGGTGACCTGCCAAGAGGTCAACAGCACATGTCACTGAGCAGTTTCAAAAGATTAATACATTAAGACATACATTTTAAAATACATAAAAGAGAACTGCTAAACAATAACGATTTGCACCTTTTAAAAACACAGGCACTGAGCAAAAGTCTCTTGCTCTCTGTCCGTCAGGACAGAACGGAAGTCTCCAAATGGAAGTAATTATTTGAGTTTCAGTTTCGTCTGCAATGCATTCCATGCCATAGGGGCAGCAATGCCAAAAGCTCTTTTGCCAAATTCAGACCGTACATGGGGAACAGTTGAAACATACAAATTCTTCGAACGTTACGCATAAGAGCTGGGTTTTTTTTTTATATAAATATCTAAATATCTTATCTTTGTAGTGCATTCAATTGAATATGGGTTGAAAATGATTTACAAATCATTGTATTCCGTTTATATTTACATCTAACACAATTTCTCAACTCATATGGAAACGGGGTGTGTCGAACTTTGGTTTTGTAAAATTTGCCCTAATGTGCAGAATTTCTTGCCCTTCGTGCACTACAAATAATGGAGCTCTTTCTGGTCATTAAATCTAGACGCCTACCCAGCAGGCACAAGACATTGATAAAACGTTGATTAGACATACTTGTCATTTCTGTATTATTATTTATTTCACTAACTGTTTCTTTGCTATCACTTTTACCATCATTTGTACATATCGTATGTGCTGGTGTTGTTCTATTGTTGTTGTTGGTATTGTTGTGTTTGCTGTTGTTTGCTGTTCTCTGTATAATCCCCATCTTGTCCCCACAATTTCCCCCTCTGTCTTCCTTTTTTTCTCTTTCTATCCCCTCCTGCTCCGGCCCGGCTGCATCAAATGCTAATATAAATACACTTAATAAAGTCAAATTCAAATAAGGCATCAAGAGAAGTATCCTACACTTCTCTTTTGTAACGTAAATCTGAACAGCCGATATGGGCATCTGCCTCATCTGTATGATTTGTATGAGAAGCTGGACAGGACAAAAAAAAAATGATTATGCGTATTATCCATCCATCTATTGTCTACCGCTTGTCATTTTCGGAGTAGCGGGGGGCACTGGAGCCTATCTCAGCTGCATTCGGGCGGAAGGCGTTGTACACCCTGAACAAATCGCCACCTCATCGCAGGGCCAACACAGGCAAAAATACAACATTCACCCTCACATTCACACACTAGGGCCAATTTAGTGTTGCCAATCAACCTATCCCCAGGTGCATGTCTTTAGAGGTGGGAGGAAGCCAGAGTACCCGGAGGGAACCCACGCAGTCACGGGGTGAACATGCAAACTCCACACACAAGATCTCGAGCTCAGAATCGAACCCAGGACCTTTGTATTGTGAGGCAGACGCACTAACTAACTGGAGAGTGCTTGTTTCATCAGAGGAACTGTCCAAGGTCCTGAAATCTTGTGGTCTAGTTTTTTCCTCATTGAATCAATTCTGAGGCTAATAGTTGTTGTCTCCTCTGTTCTCTGTTGTCCTCTGTGTTTTTTATACACTTTGATTTCTATTTTACTGTTTTAATTGATTTTACCCTTTAAAATAGTTTTTAATCATATTTGTTTTTATATTGTTTTTATTGGTTTTATATTTATTTATTTTTTGTTTTTATTCAGTCATTGGTGGAGCATAATATATATATACATATATATATATATATATATATATATATATATATATATATACTTTTTTCAATTTAATTTTTTTAATTTATTTATTCTTTTTACAATTGTTTTTAACATGGCTGTGCAGCACTTTGGAAACGTTATTGTTGTTTAAATGTACTATATAAATAAAGTGGATTGGATTGGATACATTTTCATTTTCAACAACGCTTAAATGGAAATAGCAATTTTTGTGAAAACAATGACATGGTTGCTACGACACAACGACAATACGCGTCATGCTCAGCTACCAAGTAGTAGTGGGAGAGTTATTTGATGGAGACTATGCCCGTCACATTGTGCTGTGTCTATATCATATGAATAACTAAATAATAGCCATTCTACAGTGGAAGTGTTAACATATATCTAAATCGTCGTGTCAAAAGTTAAGGTAGAATTTTTAGATGTGGTTGTGTTAATTAATAGACACTGCAATTGAATTATGAAATTCATTAAAAATAAATAATAATATATAATACATGTAGATTTATACAAAGAAAACAATACAAAATGCTTAGAAATGGATGAATTAATATTTAGTATCACGTTTACCATTGTAGATGACACTCGATCATGACGACCAACAAAGGAGAAGATGGCTCCCCATATACCCTACAAACGCAACTTTCGTACTTCACTACAATTTCTATCTTGGATTCACTATACTAGCACTCCTTTTATAGCCAATAATCTTTGGCGTCGTTAGGCCTATTTTAGGAGGGCTGAAGTGCCCTTAAAATATTCTTAAGCCTCCTTAAATTATGTGGTGTTATTTTTATTTTTTTTAACCAAAAAAAATGCAGAAAATTTCATTATTTATATGTAGGAATCTGAGTTTAAATAAATAATAATATAACTTGACATTATTCACTATGAATATAAATAATTTGAAGGACAATACAATTCGTTCCACCAGTAACGCCTGCATTACTTTCACTGTTACCTTAGCAAGGTCGAGCCAGACAGCAGCAGCATTAAGACTATGTTCAGTGTGTTCGCCACACTGTCCAATAGAAAGTCCTATTCAGATTTTTTTGTGTCAAATCCGATCTTTTTATTGAGTCGTTCACATAACAGACTCCAAAGTGAATGCAAACTAACCCGAATACAGACATGGCGTCACACGTCCTGCAGTGTTTACAGAAGTAAAATCGAAAGTAAACATGCTTTAATTGAAGTCCTCTCAGTACTGGCGCATTTGTGGTAATTTCAAGGATTCTGTGCAATCAAACTCAACATTTTTTGAAGCTCGGAGAAATATATGAAAGAAGATGTCTGCCACAGTTTTGGGGACATTTGCCTCGTCGTCTCCTCTGAAGAGCATGTTGGCGATCAGTGTTGAAACATTGATTTACGTGACTTCCTAAAACTTTATACGCCTGTTTTTGCTGATTTCTCAACTATTTATTTTGTAACCGTCTATTTCAGTGAATAATGTTGGCGCTTATGACTAGCATCATCATTATTTGCCATTATGCGAGAGACTTCACACTGAAGTCTTATCATAACACTATCTGATTAATTTGTGATATACAACTCAAAAAATTATTGTCTAACAGAAAAATAACTTCCATACTATATGATAAACAAAGCAAACTACCACAGCTTTCCAATATATGTGTGTTACTTCAACTTAATTGATGTATTGTAAAAGCTTTAATGTTATTTTACAGTAGTGTTTTGAGGGATCTGAAGACTGGTTGCACTGACAGACTCGTAGTCAAAAAGGTGGAGTTCTATTGGTGTTTTTTATCTTCCATTTGATCGTTTTTACCATAAGTGGTAGGTCATTGTGATAGTCTATATCACCCATCCTTACTGGCCAGGTGTGGCCTGTAGGCCCTGAATTTGACACCTGTGGTTTAAATGCCTTAAATGAGAATTGCAGTGACAACAGGAAACTAACAAAATTGCTTTTCAACCATTTCGATTTCTTCAGTGTTATTGTTGAAATTCTAACGAAGTAAAAACAAGTTGTAAGCAAAAAAAACTACTTTACAGCAGCATAGAATACGAGGTGGACCCAATCTTTGAGTCAATCTCAGCGTGCCGGGTACATTTAAAGTGGCGGACCCCAAGCAGAGCTTGTCGCTCTCTTAGCGCGAGCCAATTGCATTCCTGCCATCAAGGTGTCAGTGAGAGTCCAGGCTCTCTACAGAACTATGGAGGACTACCTGGAAGCGCCAAACTACTCTTGTTTGGCTAGACCTGCCGAGCAGTGTGGTGAGTTCAGTGACACTCAGTAGGCACAGGCTCTTAGGCTCTATGGACGGTTACTTTGACTACAACAATACTACAACACATGTTTACAAAGTAAGGAATGCTATAGCTGCCTACTTATAAGCTCATACATGTTGTCCCAACAAGGTGGAACTCCCCTTATGATATGTTGGAGCATCAGGCAGCTATGTACTCTGCATTGACCCACAAGACACTGAAGAAAATTGTCAAAGACATCATCACCCTGTCTGATTATGATGTGAGAGTGAATAAGGAGGTCCTCCAGGTGCTTAAACCCCTCAAAACTGTTACATCTCTACCGTAATTTCATCATCTGTGTCAATGATCCCGCCACTGAAAACAAGGATTCTACAATCCATGACTCCAAGTGTGGAAGACAGCAGCATCCCTCCAGATGTCAAGCTTTATTTCACTACCTATGTTTCAAGGAAGCTGTTGTGCATTCTTATGTTGCACTTTAAATTGTTTTTTTTATTAATGGTCATTGGTCCAAGTTTAAAGAAAGGAGAAATCCCTTTTTATGTGGAACTGTTTTTCCTTAATTATGTTAAAAAGAAGATATTATGCCTTGTGCACTTTAATTTTATTTTATATATTTTAATTTAATAATTTAAAAGTGTTACAAAACAAAAAGTCAAAACTTCTGTTTATCAGTCTTGGTTTTTTTTGTTTTTTTTTGCTGATCCGATCCGTGACTCTGATCCGAGAAACGATCCGAACCGTGAGTTTTTTGATCAGTTGCACCCCTATTTGATATTATTACACCGCCATCCTGCGTTTTTATTTGATTATAATTGTGATCGAAAATGTTGTCAAACAATTTTGAAAATGTGAAGTATCGGTATCAGCATTGGTACAGTGTGACCAATACTGCCCTTGTAACTACTTGGTATCGGTGAGATATCCAAATTTGCAGTATCGCTAGAAACTAATGTAACGTGTCCAAACAGCCTAAGAATAAGTGCTTTGTATATTTTAGCAAAAGTGTAGATATAAACTTCAGATTAATAACAATTATGAGAAAATAATACGTGGAAATGACACTAGTGTCACTGCATACGTCAGCAGCTAAATTAGGAGCCTTTGTAATGATTCTATTATTATTTACATACCAAATAATAATAATATATTATGATGTATATCATTACTGCAGGAGGTTCAAAATACATTTTAAGGTGTATCGCCCATCCCTGATTATCAACACATCTATTCTTATAGCCCTACTTAGTTTCCTGAATTATATTGTAATCAAATCAAATCAAATCAGCTTTATTTATAAAGCACATTTAAAATTTACCACAGGGGTAGCCAAAGTGCTGTACAAAGATTATATGAGAACCGAGCAAACAACACAACACAAACATGTGCTGAAAATTTTAATTTTCCTGAAGGAACTCTCCTGACGGAATAAATAAAGTACTATCTAATCTAATCTAATCTAAACAGAACATGATAAGAAATAAATAAATACAACATAAAAACATGAAAACAGGTTCACAGCAGGTGTATAATGGGGCGCCACTGCAGGATGGATATCACTCAGTGATAAAAGCCAAAGAATAAAAGTATGTTTTTAAGAGAGATTTAAAAACAGGAAGAGAGGAGGCTTGTCTAATAATCAGAGGTAGGTCGTTCCAGAGCTTTGGAGCAGCAGCGGCGAAAGCTCTGTCACCTCTAAGCTTCAGCCTTGTGTCAGGGATCGTCAGTAGCAGCTGATCGGCTGGTCTTAGGGATCGGGTGGGGCAGTAAGGCTGAAGGAGGTCGGAGAGATATGTTGGCGCGAGGTTGTTTAGACATTTAAAAACAAATGGAAGGAGTTTAAAATGTATTCGATAAAGCACAGGGAACCAGTGAAGGGACGCTAATGTAGGGGTGATGTGCTCACGTCTGCGGGTCTGTGTTAACAGACGAGCAGCAGAGTTCTGCACGAGCTGCGGGCGGGCGAGGGAGGCCTGGCTAATGCCTTCATACAGGGCATTGCAGTATTCTAAACGATTCGAGATAAATGGATGTTTGCGACAGAAAAAACTAATTATTTTCAGAGCTACCAAAAGACAAATTTGCACACAAAACTGTTAAGTACCGCATTGCAGTATTGCATTTGACCATAAATACATTAATACACAACAATAAAACGGTGCTTTGAAAGTTGCTTTTCTGCTTTGTTAAATGAATGTGTGCTAAATATACTTCTGTAGAAATAATTGAATTTGTCAAACAATTAAGGGTAACAACAATGAAAGAATTGGAAAAAGCGCTAATGCAATGTCTTAATGTAATTTACTGCCGAGTTGTGTTGAGGATATTTTCCTTTAAGGGAATTTCCCAAGAAAGATAAACACTAATGGCTGAATAATGAGATATAGCAAGATACACATCCCCCACCCGACATTATTTCCTTGCCTCCTGTTCTCCAGCGGGGCCTCGGTTAAAGCAAGCATGCGTTCACCTATAAATCTGACTTTTGTGTGTTGCTTTGGTGCGCTCCGACACAACGATTTTATTTCACACAAAGGTAGTCGAGCATTGTCGTCTTTTACGCACATCTTGTATTTGGGGAATGATAGAGGGAAAAGAGCAATGCAGAAAGTGGTGCTTCTCCTTCTTTTCCTATTAATAAATTATGACTTAATTAGTCTGTTTATGACTTACATTAACCACATTACAGAGTCATTTCTACATGTATTTCTCATTTTTCTTTAAATAAAACAATACTGCGTTTTCATTGTTGTATTCCCTGTTGCCGTCTGCTTTTCCGGTGTTATACTTCGCTTCTTGGCCCTGCACTCTCCAGCATCTACATGCTGCCGCTAGGTGACATCATACGCAAATACGGTAATAGCTTTCACTGTTATGCTGATGACACCCAACTCTACATGCCCCTAAAGCTGACCAACACGCCGGATTGTAGTCAGCTGGAGGCATGTCTTAATGAAACTAAACAGTGGATGTCCGCTAACGTTTTGCAACTCAACGCCAAAAAAAGAGAAATGCTGATTATCGGTCCTGCTAGACACCGACATCTATTCAATAATACCACCTTAACATTTGACAACCAAACAATTACAGAAGGCGACTCGGTAAAGAATCTGGGTATTATCTTCGACCCAACTCTCTTGTTTGAGTCATACATTAAGAATGTTGCTAAAACGGCCTTCTTTCATCTGCGTAATATCCCTAAAATTCGCTCCATTTTGTCCCCTAGCGACGCTGAGATCATTATCCATGCGTTCGTTACATCTCGTTTCAATTACTGTAACGTATTACTCTCGGGCCTCCCCATGTCTAGCATTAAACGATTACAGTTGGTAGAAAATGCGGCTGCTAGAGTTTTAACAACAAAAGTTTGATCATATTACACTTATACTGGCTCACCTGCTCTGGGTTCCTGTGCACTTAAGATGTGACTTTAAGGTTTTACTACTCATGTATAAAATACTACACGGTCTAGCTCCATCCTATCTTGCCGATTGTATTGTAACATATGTCCCGGCAAGAAATCTGCGTTCAAAGGACTCCGGCTTATTAGTGATTCCCAAAGCCCAAAAAAAGTCTGTGGGGTATGGAGCGTTTTCTATTCAGGCTCCAGTACTCTGGAATGCCCTCCCGGTAACAGTTCGAGATGCTACCTCAGTAGAAGCATTTAAGTCCCATCTTAAAACTTATTTGTATACTTTAGCCTTTAAATAGCCCCCTTTTTTAGACCAGTTGATCTGCCATTTCTTTTCTTTTCTCCTCTGCCCCCCTCTCCCTTGTGGAGGGGTGGTGGGGGGGACACAGGTCCGGTGGCCATGGATGAAGTGCTGGCTGTCCAGAGTCGGGACCCGGGATGGACCGCTCGCCTGTGCATCGGTTGGGGACATCTCTGCGCTGCTGACCCGTCTCCGCTTGGGATGGTTTCCTGCTGGTTCCACTAAGGACTGGACTCTCACTGTTATGTTGGATCCACTAAGGACTGGACTTTCACAATATCATGTTAGACCCGCTAGACATCCATTGCTTTCGGTCCCCCCTAGAGGGGGGTGATTACCCACATATGCGGTCCTCTACAAGGTTTCTCATAGTCATTTTCACCGACATCCCACTGGGGTGAGTTTTTACTTGCCCTTATGTGGGCTCTGTACCGCGGATGTCATTGCGGCTTGTGCAGCCCTTGGAGACACTTGTGATTTAGCGCTATATAAATAAAAATTGATTGGTTGACTGATACTTTGTTTTGCCAACAGCCTAAGCCAGTTACTGGGGCAGAGCAATGAGGCAGGATGACACGATTAATCTGACTAACTTGCCACGCGTCCTCACCATTAAGACGCCAGATTATCACTCATGGCTTTCCTGTGTTGACCTGAGCTGTTAACTCCATCACAGTCGTCGTTCCTGGTCCCCTTTTTGCTAGCTTCTAACTTCCAAGCTAAGTCGCGAATACAATTTTTGTACGTCATGTATTTTGGTTGCTACTTTTTTATTATTGTTTCTCTGGTGGCATGTTGCCCTGTTCTTAGGTTTTTCTGCTTCTCGGCCTCAAAGAGGAAGTGCACTTTTTGTGGGGAATTTTTATCGTTTACCATTATTATGAAAGACAAGACGACAGAAGTTATTTCTTTTAATGCATTCTATTTCGTATATAAAAGTTGCTTACAATTGAGCCAATGGGAGGTCCTCTATTCTGTCCATAAAACCCTCCAAATAACTATCCAAAAACCGCCAAGAATGCTCCATTTTGCGACTTGAATAATGTATTAGTGATATTGTTAGTATAATTGCTAATGCAGACAAACTATGATTGTGTGGCTATGTGGACATGGTCGACTGCTGAGTTAGGTTCTCGCGTCAGAGCTTGTGGAAGTTTCTTTTAGCTCATAAATCATGCCTCTCACCTTGATAGTGGAAGGACGAGGACGTAATCCGACAAGTTAGTACACTTTGAAAGCCAATTTACTAAACGGTCAAGCTCCATCCTATCTTGCTGATTGTATTGTACCATATGCCCCGGCAAGAAATCCGCATTCAAAGAGTGACTCACAGAGCCCCTCAAAAAAGTCTGCGGGCTACAGAGCGTTTTCTATTTGGGCCCCAGTATTCTGGAATGGGGCAGCACGGTGGTAGAGGGGATAGTGCATCTGCTTCACAATACGTAGATCCTGAGTAGTCCTAAATTCAATCCCGGGCTCGGGATCTTTCTGTGGGGAGTTTGCATGTTATCCCCGTGATTGCGTGGGTTCCGTCCGGGTACTCTGGCTTCCTCCCTCCTCCAAAGATATGCACCTGGGGATAGGTTGATTGGCAACACTAAATTGGCCCTAGTGTGTGAATGTGAGTGTGAATGTTGTCTGTCTATCTGTGTTGGTGTCACACCTATGGATCATGTTTTGTTTTGTCATGTTATGTTTTTGATTTTGGACATTCAGTCACGTTTTGCACTTCCTGGTTTTGTTTCCATGCCAACATATTAGTTCCCACCTTGTCACGCCCCTGCCCTCAGTCCCACACCTGTTCCTGATTATCACAGCCAGTATTTAAGTAATTTTCTTTCTGTTCATTATTCTGGGATCCTCACACACTCCCTACCCATGCTGTCCAAACCTTTACGTCCTGTCCACAGTTCCATGCCGAGTAAGTTTATATATTTATGCCACAGTGCACTCTTTTGTTTCATGTCTTTAGTCTTCCCATCGTGCTGTTTAAGTTTATAGTTAAATTGTCTTTCATGCCCTTGAGCAGGTGTTTTTGTTTCACGTTTGTACTGTTTAGCCAAGTTTCTTCCTCCATTGTGAGCGCTTTTTGTTGTTTATTTGTTTATTAAATAAACAACCATGTACTTACATTCATGCCTGACTCGTCCCACATCATCCTTGCATCGAGGAAGCACAAACATCCACAGCCCAAGCCTGACAGTTGGCCCTGTGATGAGGTGGTGACTTGTCCAGGGTGTACCCCGCTTACCGCCCAAATGCAGCTCATGTAGGCTCCAGCGACCCCAAAAGGGACAATCGGTAAAAAGTGGATAGGTGGATGTCCTGGAATGCCATACCCCCCCACACCCCGGTAACAGTTGCACAGTTACAGATGCTACCTCAGTAGAAGCATTTAAATGGGTTATACTTGTATAGCGCTTTTCTACCTTTTTTAAGGAACTCCAAAGCGCTTTGACACAATTTCCGGGGCGGTATAGCTCGGTTGGTAGAGCGGCCATGCCAGCAACTTGAGGGTTGCAGGTTCAATCCCCGCTTCTGCCATCCTAGTCACTGCTGTTGTGTCTTTGGGCAAGACACTTTACCTACCTGCTCCCAGTGCAACCCAAACTGGTTTAAATGTAAAAATTAGATATTGAATTTCACTATGTAAAGCACTTTGAGTCACTAGAGAAAAAGCGCTATATAAATATAATTCACTTTACTTTCACATTCACCCATTCACACACACATTTACACACTGATATGTGAAGAATTTAAGTCCCATCTTAAAACTCATTTGTATACGCTAGCTTTTAATTACACCCCCCTTTTAGACCAGTTGATCTGCCGTCTTTTTTCTGCTCTGCCCCTCACTTCTGCGTGGATAGGTTATTAGGTAACCACAGATAACCGCTAGCTGTTTAAAGTTGGCACCACAATTTAGATCCCCACATCTGCAGTCCCCTCCAAGGTTTGTCATTGTAACCCATTGAATTGAGTTTTTTCTTGCCCTGATGTGTGATCTGAGCCAAAGATCTTGCTGTGGCTTGTGCAGCCCTTTGAGACACTTGTGATTATGGGCTATATAAATACAATTTGATTTGGTTTGATGATGATTGAGACCCGGAAATGGCACGAAAAGACACTTTGTTCAACCCCATTTTTATTCGCGAGGATTGTGAGTCATACAATATATTCATATATGAACATTCTAACACTCTGCATCCTAACGAAAACAGGCATTGTACGGTATGTGATGTTTTATTAGATAGATAGATAGATAGATAGTACTTTATTGATTCCTTCGGAATTATGTTTGTTATCTCTCATGAAGTCCGTATTGAGTAATATTCAGTGATGTGCTTTAAGGAAATCGCGAACAACGTGATGCATTTTTTAAATGAATGCGCAGCACATGCTTAAAACAATCAAAATACGTTATTAGTAAATGTTATTATGAATGTGCCCGTTACTACATTACATATATACTTACATTACGTATATGAAACCCTAATGGAGGTGCTTGGATGTTTTTTAAGTGCTTTATAGGCAAAATAGAGCGACTTTCATTAACTGATTGCATTTACTGTATTTACTATTTAGAATGCATACGAAAATAAAAACATATGTGTTCTTCTCTTACATATAGATTGTGAAGGATTGGCAAAATTTCCCCCAATAAAATGGGAACCGCACACATTCATTCCAAAATATATATTTTATGTTATCAAAGGATTGCTATGATATGCCATGATGCATTGTCCTAGCCTTCAACTGTTTGCATACATTCCTGGGTATGATTAGTGCAAACACCATTCAAAGCACATTGCCTTTGTGCTACCTGGCTCGTTGGGGAACAGCCGCCTATTGCCAGGAGGCAGCACAATGCAGGAAGGATAGGAGACCCGTGTTCTCATCGACCTGCTGCACTGTGACGCCCCTACAATAAACAGTTGGCCACAGTGAATTCCACCGAGCAGTAACACACAGCTCAAATTGAAAGATTACACCTTGCTTTGTTTGTGTATGTTGGTTTGAAGTCAATAAATGGGAGCATGTCATGGGAAATGCGAGCATGAGAATACAGTTTGTCAGAACCCATCCCAATTACAGTTCAATTTAATGGATAGGTGTTGCATTTCCTTGAACAGGGCAATAACAAGTAAAAGCAAACAATGAAAGCTCTGTAGATCAAGTTCGACCAAGATTATGGAGAAAACTACATCTCTTAGTTACTCAAACATCCGACAATACTGTGGGACTGCACAAAAAATAAATTACTCCAAAATGAATTACTCACGCTGCACTGTCGTCCCTCAGTAAGCTGGCTCCACTACCCTGATTGAACTGGCTGACGGTGAGCTTTGCCAGTGGCATTTTTTCATTCATCAGCTCACGGAAGGAGCAATCGCATTAATTAGCTGACTTTTCTTTTGACTTGTCTTAATTACATGCATGAATGTTCTGACGAGTGAGCTTGGATGCCATGTTTTTGACTTGATGGATTACTTTCATTCTTTCTATGCCGTTCTGTTAAAAAGGTCCCCCGTCAACTGTCCTTCCGGGACCTCCCTTAAAGAACGGCAGACAGACAATCGGAAGTGTCTTCAGAGCAGATAGAGACAATGATGATAATAATGGTAATAATGGTTTTATCATAGCATGCGCTTTTTTGTGTGTTTGCACTTTGGTTTTGGCAATTTTTAATTGCCATTGATTTACATAGTTTTGTAAATCCTATAAACAAATACTTAATCCAAAACCTTGCCAGGCCATCGAACTATTAGTACAAAAGTAATGTTTATTTTGTGGTAAACATGTAAGATATTTTTTTCTATTTCCCACTAATATTGTTTATCCACCTGTCCATTTTCAACTGCTTGCCCTCTAATTAACAAAATAATATAATGTAAATATTAGAAGTGGGAATCTTTAATCCCAAATGATGTGGGCTCTATTGATAACATCACTAACAACTTTAACGAAGCCCTGCACGACACCGTTGATAGTATAGCACCGCTAAAGGTAAAACAAAAAAAGGCCCCTAAAAGGCCCACCCCATGGTTTACAGAAGAAACTAGAGCTCTTAAACTATCATGTAGAAAGCTGGAATGCAAATGGCGCTCGACTAAACTTGAGGTTTTCCATCAAGCATTGAGTGATAGTTTAAAAACTAAAATGCATACTTAACTTAGTTTAAGCTAATTTCTACTCAAATCTCATCCGCCTCAACAAAAACGATCCTAAATATTTGTTCACTACAGTAGCATCGCTAACCCAACAAGGGACTCCTCCCAGTAGCTCCATCCACTCAGCAGATTACTTTATATGAATTTCTTTAATAAGAAAATTTAACTCGTTAGAAAGGAGAACGTTTGATCATATTACGCCTATACTGGCTAACCTGTACTGACTTCCTTTACACTTAAGATGTGACTTCAAGGTTATACTACTTACGTATAAAATACTACACGGTCTCGCTCCATCCTATCTTGCTGATAGTATTGTACCATATGTCCCAGCAAGAAATCTGTGTTCAAAGAACTCCGGCTTATTAGTGATTCCCAGAGCCCAAAAAAAGTCTGCGGGCTATAGAGCGTTTTCTATTCGGGCTCCAGTACTCTGGAATGCCCTCCCGGTAACAGTTAGAGATGCTACCTCAGTAGAAGTATTTAAGTCCCCTCTTAAAACTAATTTGTATACTCTAGCCTTTTAATAGACCCCCATTTTAGACCAGTTGATCTGTCGTTTCTTTTCTTTTCTGCCCCCCTCTCCTTTGTGGAGAGGGGGGGCACAAATTCGGTGACCACAGATAAAGCGCTAGCACTCCAAAGTCGGGACCCAGGGTGGACCACTCATCTGTACATCAATTGGGGACATCTCTGCGATGCTGAACTGTCTCCACTCAAAATTATCTCCTGCTGGCCCCACTATGGACTGGACTCTCATATTATTATGTTAGATCCACTATGGACTGGACTCTTACAATATTATGCTAGATCCTCTCGACGTAAAATCATTCCAGAAAATGCACAGACATGATGATAGGCTAAACTAAAATTCAGCGTGTCTGACATTTCCTTATTTGTGTCAGGCTTGCCCCTGCAAGTTTGTCTATGTTTTAGTTTTTCCCTCTGCATTTGTCTTTGTTTACTCTCTGTGTGTGTAGTGTTTCCTGTCAGCGCTCTTATTTTGTCCGTTTCCTGTGTTTCTCCCTGGGCGCTGTTTACCCTCAGATGCGGCTGATTGGCACCTGGCCACACCCGTTGTCAATCAGCCCGCTCCTATTTGTACCTGCTTTGTTCCTCTAGCCAGTGCTGGATTATTGTCGATGTCGCTCTTGTCGTTGCTACATGTCATGTATTGTCGCTCCTGTCGTATCATGTCGTATCTTTGCAGCGTAGCGGTAAGCTATATTTCGTTAGATGTTTGTACCTTACTGTTTTTTGTTCCCTGTTTCAAATTTGTCTTTATACAACATGTAACGACTTCTGTTCCCGGTTTTGTTTATGCTAGCCTCCATGCTAAGCCCTATTTGTTTTTGCTAGCTTCCGTGCTAAGCTCCTTTTATTTTCTAGCTCCCATGCTAGCTTTCTTAGTTCGTTACGCGCCTCGTGCTCGCTTTTTGTTTGTAACCTTTGTTTGGTTTTTGTTTTAGTGTTTTAATTAAAACATATTTTCCTACTCACTGCCTGCCTCCTTTTATGCATCTCGGGGTTTGTCACAAACCAACTCTAACAATTTGCATGCAGTAGTTTCTGCTGTCAATCAATCATCCATTCCAAAAAACAGGAGAAATCATATCAAGCACAAGTAAGTCCCGCCAGGTGAAAATATGGCTTATTGACCTGCAGAAGGGGGGAAATAAAGACTCAAGAGTGCACAGTCCTAAAGAATCTACAAAGATTTAATATGCTTTAATAATTAATGTGGCATGCCCCAGTTTTATGATTTGCTGAAAAGGATTTTTTCCCCCCTTTAATAGTCATCACGATTAAAAGGCTAAAGATGCACATATTAATGGGGCCACAGCAGGGATGGCCAGCTTTCAGAGAGTATCACCACACATACAGCTGTGTGCCCTGATTGTAAATAACGTACGGATAAACACAACCTAAACATGCAAATATGCATCTGTTTTTTTTTATGGGCAGGAGACTGAAAAAGGAGGTGCAACTATACCATTTACCGGTTGACCGTGCTAAGAAACTTTGATTTGTAATTTATTAAATATCGCTTAAGCACAAATATCAGAAATTAAATGACATTTTCCAGATTACCTTTTAGCTATTGTTGCTAAGTTTTCAGGTTTTTGTTTTTTTCATTCTTGTGGCACACCCTTGAATCTTCATTGGATTATTCACCGTACGTCTGGCCACATCTATAAACTTGTGATGCTATTGAACAGCTTTCGATTAACATTCGTGTCAGGCGGCCAGAGGCAAAGCTCCAAGTAATAATTGATGATCGAATGAAGAAGTTGGCCTCTCCGTTGAGAATCCCACCAACTGAAAAGTAACTGTGAAGATGAGCAGTCAATTCAGACTTTGGAATTTCAGACATTGCTGGATGTTTACTGGATTAGAGTGAAACAAAAGCAAATCTTAAATTTGAATTACATTTGTGTACAGTCTTAAAAACGGGGAACATTCAAAGTAAAATTTCCGTTCGTAGATATTCCTCAAATGTTGCACAACACAATGAGCAAATCCTGAATTGAATTGTACATGTGTTTACTGAATAAGGCGCTTAGAATGTACGCGAATAAAGGATTTGGGGTTTACAATTGGAACATTTTAATAACATCGAGTATGTGAACTTTGGGCCAGTGTTTCTTTATTGGCGTTTTTACTATTTGCGGGGTTTCGTATGATTTGCTCCCTCCTTGAATAGGCAGCGTACCAAACCTTTTCAACGTGTTCCACAAAAACGGTGAAACACAAAAATCAAGGCTAAAAAACACCAAAATGCCAGATATCCATTCTCTGTCGAACTCAGATATACAGAAGCTTCTGAGTACTGTCATCTCAGAGGCTCATGCTGCTTTATCAACAACGCCTACTCTGCTTTGTTTCAAAGGCCTTGGCTTGGGTTTAACCATCTGTGACTTTGTCCATCTATCCATCCATCCATCCATCCAAAAAAACATCCAAACATTTCCATCATTGTTTTACACAATATAAGTAAATACAGTATGTAATGTAGTAACAGGCACATTTATAATAACATGTAATATGTACGTATTTGTCTTATTTTAAGCATTTAATTTCATAAATCCATCACAATGTTTGTTTTTGATTTTTGAATTTCAAAAATGCTTCACTTTGTTCACTTTTTTCCTTCCACAACATCACTGATTATTTCTCACTGCAGACCTAATGAGAGCCATCACACATAATTACATATACCTCACTGTACAATTTCCGTTTAGATGAAGAATAACTCATAATCCCTTTAAAGCCAAAAAGGGGGTGGAACCAAGTGTGTTTTTCTCACCATTGCTGTTTCTAAATTGAATGCCAAATATTGACCAATTTGTCAGATTATGTCCTCATCCCTCTACTATCATGATGAGGCATTATTTATGATAAAAGTATAAACTTCCATCAGCTCTGAGGCGAGAATCCTGCTCCCCTGCCAAAGATGTAAATATAGCACCCCAAATTAGTTAGCTTTCTGTGATCAAGGCGCTGCTAAAATATAGTTCTTCTGCATTAGCGCTAATAATACCAATATCACTTATACTTAGTCAATAATCAGATCATAAAATGTAAATGGAGTATTAATGGCGGTTTTTGAATGGTTATTTAGAGTATGTTATGGGCAGAATTGAGGACCTCCCACTGACTCCATTGTAAGCTGACTTGTATGGCTTATTTACGAATATGAGCGTATTTAAAAAAAAGACATCTGTTTTCTTGTCTCTGATAATGATTGTGAATGATAGGCAAAATTCCCTAAAAGTACAGCAACCCTTGAAGTTGGGGTACTCTTAAAGTTATTGTACAGTATGCAACAAAGTTCAGTTGGTACCTGCAGTACATACAGTATTGTTCATGTAAAAGAATGGCCCAGGGGAGAAGGTTAAATAAACAGGTCAGAAATTGGGCACCCTCTGATAACACTGATCAAATCAAATCAAATCAAATCAAATCAACTTCATTTATAAAGCACATTTAAAATTTACCACAGGGGTAGCCAAAGTGCTGTACAATGGGCAGGTTAAAAGATAATACGAGGACCGAGCAAACAACACAACAAACAGAACATGATAAAAAATAAATAAGTAAAACATAAAAACAGGTTCACAGCAGGTGTATAATGGGGCGCCATTGCAGGATGGATATCACTCAGTGTTAAAAGCCAAGAAATAAAAGTATGTTTTTAAGAGAGATTTAAAAACAGGAAGAGAGGACTGATAACTGATAACACAATCACAGATTTGCTGATCAACTTTAATTTCTTTCCAGGTTCCACTGTCACAATTTGAAATGTTTGACATGTTTGATTTCCTTACTAATATATGACCAGTCCTTCATTTTTATTGCAAGGTTATTTTAACAGAGACCAAATATTAGAAAAAAATCCAGAAAAAACTTCAAACGTTTTCAATGAAATGATATTTGATTGAGGGAAATAATCCTGACCCCCGGAGAGCAGATGTGTCAATGAAGCAAACGAATTAGCCCTGACCCTTTGTGTCAAGTACTGCTAATCTCATTCTGCGGATGAAAGACACTGTTCACAGCAACAGTCCCTTCAAACCTCTCCAGAACTCTGGACAAGACCAGAGACCCGTCAGAGGTCCCCAGGGACAACATTATCGGCGTTCAAAATCTTGTTCTAATTCCACAATGTTCAACTTTATCTGTCAAAATGTGCTCTGCCACTGCCAGGTTATTTATTACAACAGGGACATAACTGTTATTATGCACATCTTCTTGTATGACATAAAGAATTGTCTGATTGATGGTGAGGATTAAAAAAAAGGACAGAATGATAAAAGTTATAAATCATAGATCATTACAAGGAAAACAATATTATTATATCAATCAATGTAATGTATATATTGTAATGCAGACATGCATTGCATTGATTTAGCCTTAGTATCATTCTTACATGAAAAATGTATCTGATGAAGATTTAATGAAATTTGTACTTCCTGTCCTTTCAGTTGCTCAATAAACTGTCATCAGTTACTTTGAAGACTGGAATGCGTGTTATTGATATCAATGCAAAATGTCATATAAGAAACGAGGCTGCAGCATGCTAAGGAGGGTCTTTCATGAAATTTAAAGTAGAACACAAAGACCATCATTCCACGTTACAGAATGTAAGCCAATGCAAATGACAACCACTGTTGCTGTTTTCTTCTGTCATGTGAAATTATACCATAAACTACTCGCAGATTTGTTATAGTTGCTGTGTTTTGATATGTATATATGGCAATAAACCACTAGTTATTTATTAAATTAATTACTTCACATAGAAAATACATTCAGCATGTTTACTACCCCGCAAAGAAGTGTGCATTGGGGCAGAAATGTGAACCTAAACCACAAACTAGAAGGCTATTAGATAGTTTGATCTTAATATAACCTCAATAGAAGCCCATTGCTGATGTCATGCATAAAACTCTGACAACATACATCGACCAAAATAGAATAGACTGGGTCTCTGGAAGAAGTATTTAATGTAAAGTCTATGGATTCGCATGTTATTTCAGTGTTACCTGATTCTGGCACTAACTTCAAAATCAGAATAGGATTGACAGCGATAAAATATTCATATTTTTTAGTATTTCAGCAGATCAATTCTATGACTGTGGAGCACCTTATTGTACTAACCTTGTTTCAGTGGACACACGTTTCATCCACCCATCGTGTGCCTTCAATGCAGCCATTGCGGATGGGCTGATTTATCTCCGGTCCTCAATCAGTCAGCAGAGCTCTCCTGTTGTTAGTTACTGTGCTACATTGTTGGCTATTTGAGTGTTTTGTTTAGACCTTTTACAACAGTTTTGCTAGCTCAATATGAGTCCAAAGAAAGCAATGAACAAGAGAGATGTGGTTTGAAACATTCAAGAAGTAATCGCATCGTTGACAACACTGCCTCGCCCTTCTCCCTTTTTTCAGCTGCACACATAAAATTTATCGACAATCTCAAGTGGATTTAAAAAATTACCATTACATGTTATTATATCCATGTGAAGTTCCACACCTGTTTCAATATATGCTGGATATCCACGAAACAAGAATATGTAAAAGCACAACCAAAACAATTTCACTTGAATGTAGGCAAATTTGGAAAAGAGGCGTACAGTTTCTGACAAGCACAAGTCATTTATAATTGTATAAAACAAAACAACAATGCAACAAGCCAACACTAAGTAGGGCTGTAACAATAAGAAAATGTCACGGTTATTGTGTCCAAAATTATCACTGTTATCCTTGTATTGGCGAATGTTGACCAAAAAGTATTTATACACGCTGAAATATTTTAATCAGGTTTTAATTAAAATAAGTAAATAAGCGACGCTATCTTCTGTTTTTTATTAATAAAGGTTTTAGAGTATTAAGTAATAATGGGGAAAGACGTTAATGTGTCTTGTATTCATGTTAACGTTTCAGCAAACTAGCGATTAGCAGGTTAGCTGCTTTTACAGTAAATGTTTTCGCGGTTACTCATTTTAACGAGAATTGTTACATCTCCAGCTACAAATAATATTCTTCTACTGCTAAACCTCACTTAACAATCAGTGTTCTTTACACTTAATCGTCCTGAGAAAACGCGTACATTTTAATATTTACAGTGCCCATCAAAAGTCTTCTTTTTACTTTAATACCAAGAAAATCCAATGTAGACCCTGTACATGCAGAGGAAAATATTATTTATATTGGATCTTTTTCAAGCAAGCCTATCAAGTCCAGGGTTTAAGAGGTTAATACTTGAAAAGGTCAGAGCCAGCAAGTAAAAGCCAAAACCGCACACAATAAAATTGTGTTAAGCGAGGGAGAGAACGAGCAAGAGACCGAGGAGTCCTTTTGCTGCCAAATTGACTCGACAAAAAAGTGACTTTGAGTCACTGCTGGCAATGTGAGGCGCAAGTCTTTTTTTTAAGAGGGATTGTTAAGAGGAACCAGAGTTGCCATTAGGCATTCCCCTCCTTTGCTTGTCGTCGGCAATATGGAACCTCACTCCCAGAAGAAACAAACAACAGATCATTGGCCTTTTTCCGTTCTCTCCATTTCAGCACTTGTAGTTGAATAAATTTTAAACTGAAACCAAATAGGCCACCACAACTCTGTCTAATCATTGTTCAAAGAAAAAAACTGTAAAAAATTATTGGTGTAATTTTCATCAATAATTATAATTAAAGTGCAGAACCTCATCCTCAAACGAACCTGAACATGTCTGAACAAACAATTCTGTTTGACAACAACAACATGTACTTTATTAGATAATAATACACTATTAAACATGTTTTATGAGTTGTACTTTTGCACATTTTTCAAGTTATAGAAACTAATCATGACGTTTACATGTATATTAGTTGTTTTCAACTAATATACTAAGAGTGCGATCAATAAGATTAAAAAGATTAATCCTTTGACAGCCCTGTATGTATGTATGTATGTATATATATATATATATATATATATATATATATATATTTGTGTGTGTGTATATATGTGTATATATGTATGTATATATATATATATATATATATATATATATATATATATATATATATATATATATATATATATATACAGACATACATACAGGGCTGTCAAAGGATTAATCTTTGTATATATATTTATATATATATATATATATATATATATATATATATATATATATATATATATATATATATTAGGGCTGCGAGTCTTTGGGTGTCCCACGATTCGATTCAAAATCGATTCTTGGGGTCGCGATTCGATAATATATCGATTTTTTTCAATTGAATGCGATTCTCGATTCAAAAACAATATTTTTCCCATTCAAAACGATTCTGTATTCATTCAATACATAGGATTTCAGCAGGATCTACCCCAGTCTGCTGACATGGTAGCAAAGTAGTATATATTTAAACAAAAAAAAAACTTTTATAATTATAAAGGACAATGTTTTATCAACTGATTGCGAATAATGTAAATTTGCTTTAACTATTAAACGAACCAAAAATATTACTTATTTTATCTTTGTGAAAACATTGGACACAGTGTGTTGTCAAGCTTATGACATGCGATGCAAGTGTAAGCCACTGTGACACTATTGTTGTTTTCTTTTTTTTTTTATAAATGTCTAATGATAATGTCAATGAGGGATTTTTAATCACTGCTATGTTGAAATTATAACTAATATTGATACTGTAGTTGATAATATTCATTTTTGTTTCACTACTTTTGGTTTGTTCTGTGTCTTGTTTGTGTCTTCTCAATTGCTCTTTTTTTTGCAGTTCTGAGTGTTGCTAGGTCAGGTTTGGTTTTGGGATTGGATTGCATTGTTATGGTATTGCTGTGTATTGGTTTGTTGGATTGATAAAAAAAAAAAAAAAGATTTTTTTAAAAATGAGAATCGATTCTGAATCGCACAACGTATTCGATTCAATTTTTTCCCACACCCGTAATATATATATATATATATATATATATATATATATATATATATATATATATATATATATATATATATATAGTCAAAATAAGTAGAAACCCCCACCTTAGAGGACCTATTTACCCGCGTATTTTCCCGCGTTAGGGGCTAGAAGCAAGGCTGGACCGTAGGGCCCCGCGTATACCTGGTGTATAATGAAAGCCAGGAATGTTATCTCTTATATAAACTAATCTGTGATAAGTACTCACAAAAAGTGATGGTGTATAATAATCAGATGTGTAAATCAACATGTGAAATGATAGGTGACCTTTGACCAACATTCAGGTATGGCAGAGTGGAAGGCTACTCTAGACAAACATCTGCGTTAGTTAAAATCTTCCCAGTACGAGTGTAATGTTTTCACCAACAGGACACTGATGACGAACTTGTTATTTTGAGCCATAAACATCATGCGGATGTTGACACAGCGCGTGTTGATATGGGGGAATAACGGGATGTGGGGTAAGAATCCGACAAACTCCGGATGCAGCCAGTTTTAGGATAGCAACAAGTATACTTGGCCAATTGAGAGTTGGTACAGAGGTCACAGGTGTAACAACCAATGTATCGTTGAGAATAATGTCATGTGTTGTATCTCCATAGCAGTACTATATTAACGGGGTAACCACCCCGAAACCGAGGGTATATAGCAATGTTGAATTCGCTATTATACGGGATTTCGTACTTCTACGTTGCATCGAATGGACCACAGGAAAGACCTCTGAACTGCTTGGACTGAAAAGAACATTCCCAGCTCTCCAAACAGAACTCCATTCGACAAAGAAGAGACTTTTCTCCATTTCCAATCCCCCCCTGTGACCAAGGCAAAAGGGGAACAAGACTTTCTTTCTGTCCAACCGAAGAGTCAGGGCGTTGGCCGCTCGGGCTTTGGCTCCTGGCCACCACCACTTCTCCTTTTTGGCCTCCCCACTTCTGCCTCGCAGCCGAAAGCTGGATGTGATCGCAGGGCCGGGCGACCCATCTGGCTTCCTCCAAATTGCATTTTTGGACATTTTTCGCCTTTTTCCCTTTTTGGAAAGCTTGCTTCGACTCCTCTCCTTTTAGGGGCACTTTTCGGGTTTTAACTCGTTTGATTAATTGACACTTCAGTATTCCGATTTGTACTTTTTCCCATTTTGGGGTTTTTGTAGTTTTCGGTTTACCGTTCTTTAATTCAGGACTTTTCCCTTTTTTGAGATAGTCTCTTTTTAGGCTGTAATTGATACATCCTCCCAATTTAAGTATTTTTCTTTTGGGAACACACATATATACATGTATATATATATATATATATATATATATATATATATATATATATATATATATATATATATATATATATATATATATATATATATATATATATACATATATATATATATATATATATGTATGTATATATATATATATATATATATATATATATATATATATATATATATATATATATATATATATATCATCAGGCTACCTGGCAGAGAAGGCCTTGCTGGCCCTGGCGGCACACCACTGTGTAAAAGCAATCATATCATTTATATCATTTACAATTCACAAACAACAATAAAGCTATGGTATTGGTCATGCCTCATATTGTGTTTCACAGATATCTAAACCAAGGCACTAACAAGGTCATGTGATTAAATATTGCAAATGCATTGGCTCCTCCAACTGTCAGGAAAACCTCTCATCTGTGCCATAACTGTGTCTTGAATGAAATGCAAAACGGCATCTGCTGCGAAACTCCTAGTCCAGACATCCACACCCTGCTTGAGTGCCTGCCCATCAGTGCGAAAAGCAGCTGGGCTTCCATCTCCGCTCTCAGCTATTTTGCCAGCATCAACAGCAGTGTCGCTGCCAGTTTAGCCCACATATTAGCTGCAGAGAGAACCAGTGAAAATCTACAAACTGGTGCGCACATTATGGGATGTTAGCATTAAAAAGCCATGTACGCTGCCCTGTATGTGTAAATAATTTAACATAGTAGAGGTTTGCGTCTGAGGGACAAAAATGAAAGGGTCATTTCAGAATTAGAAGTAATTTTGAATCCCAGCCATACCATCTTATATAAGCCATGTAGAAAAATACAAAGAGTTGTCCGAAAATTAAATTGTCCGAAAATAAAATCTGAAGGAAATATTATTGAAGGTATGAATGCATTTTAAACCCCTTAAAATGCAACCTTTCTTTCATCCCACCTTTTAGATTTATTGTAAATAATACAAATGGCATTCAAATGTCATGTTTTTGTATTATTTTAGGTCTTGTGGATACATTACTTTTAATGAGCAATTTACTTTAAATATGATTTTTGTTTTGCAAGCAATATGTGTCCCAACATGCACGCACCCTGCTACATTGTAACATTTGTAGCACAGTATAGTAAAAGAAGAATAATACAAAGCGTCACATGCCACAACGGAGATGGTATCATCGGACAAAAAAAAAATTAATACAATTATTATTTTCTATTTTTCATATCTGTACAACTTTGTTCACCATCCTTACTCATAAAATACTGTTACGGAAATGCTCAGGATAAAGCATGGTTTTCTTACTAAGTAAATGAGAAATGTTTATTTTCTTTAAGTATTAATTTAGTTGTTGCTTTCCACTTTCCACTGCTTTACAACTGTTGTTTATGGTTCAGTTCAATAGTTTGCATTACCTACTATTTAAACATGACTAAATTGAATGGAATCTATTGAACCAAGGATTAATTTACCGTATTTTTCGCACTATAAGTCGCAGTGTTTCTGATAGTTTTGCCGGGGGTGCGACATATACTCCGGAGTGACTTATGTGTGAAATTATTAACACATTACACAAACGTATAGCATGTTCTATATGTTATAGTTATTTGAATGACTCTTACCATAATATGTTACGTTAACATAGCAGGCACCTTCTCAGTTGGTTATTTATGCGTCGTATAACGTACACTTATTCAGCCTGTTGTTCACTATTCTTTATTTAATTTAAATTGCCTTTCAAATGTCTATTCTTGGTGTTGGATTTTATCAAATAAATTTCCCCCCAAAATGCGACTTATACTCCAGTGCGACGTATATGTGTGTTTTTTTCCTTCTTTATTATGCCTTTTCGGCCGGTGCGACGTATACTCCGAGCGATTTATAATCCGAAAAATACGGTAAATTGAATGATAACATCATAGTATGTTTTTCTTATAGCACGGACCACCAATAAGTGCAGCTGAGAAGCAGAGACGCTTCCGTGTGGCCAGGTGTGGGGCTGATGTACAGAGGAGACAGTAGTACTTATTATTATACCGTAAATTTCGGACTATAAGCCGCTACTTTTTTTCCTACGCTTTGAACCTGGTTGAAGCCTTTTGGCTTATAAAACGGTGTGGCTAATTCATTGATTTTTCTTTGCTAACAGCCATAATGTTTTGTGTTCAACAAATAGTTTTCATTTAACACAAGCAGAGACACTGAACATCCAGCCATCCATTTTCTACCTGTCATTGTTTATGCTATGGCGCCATCTTCACTTCCACAGTATTTCCTTTTGTTTCTTGCTTTGAAATGGAATAATAAGTGCCATTTCGTATTCTAGTCGTCCATAGTATTTCTACTCATATGGATTCTTTATTCATCACTCCAAGCAATTTTTGTTCGTTTTGCATTATAACTAAAACCATTCATACTCACTAAACCGTCCCAAGTGTAATGTATGTAGAAGTATTTTCATGCATATTTGTACGTGCTATCGAAATGTAATCAAGCCATCATTTTTAGCATTAGATAATATGCTTACATGTTTACAAGTGTCTGCTTCAGTATTATTAACTTACAATGCCATTATTTTTGTATTGTTGCAGTTTCGTAAATTTAACGTCACCATGGAGTTATTAAGTCTGTTTAGCTAATTGGAGAGCTACATTCCACAGCTAATGGCTCCATGACGATGACTTTTGTTTTGTTTGATCAGCTGTTTTACTGCCGTGTTACAGACACCTTTTGAAAACAATTAAGGTACGTAAATAAACATTTACAAAATCTTTCTGGGCAAATGATTAATTTCACAACATGTATACCTGCGGCTTTTAGTCCGGTACAGCGAAGATATGGAAAACTTTTTTCCCCAAAATTTAGTGGGTGCAGCTTATATCTGGTGCGCTCTATAATTCAGAAAATATTTCATTTTAAAAGGGAACTACACTTTTATTTTTAAAATGTTGCCTATACAAGACAAAAACACATATGTCTCTCCAATTCGTATGCATTCAATTGTCTGCATGTACAAGGCACATTGCAGCTAAAGGGAATATTGTATTGCGCCAAAAAAGGCCACTAAAAATAACATCCAAAAACTGCCAATAATACTCTTTACATGTCATGGCCTGAATATTAGCAAAGTATTAGCGATAAAGTTATTATAACCGCTAATGCTGAGGAACTACTTTTAGCCGTGCGGTGATCACAGAGAGGTAACTATCTTATGCCGCTATATTGACATTCTGAGTGGGTGAGCTGCTGCATCTCCTCTGAGTTTGTGAAAGTTATTTCGGGATTATAAACCATAAATTGGTAAAATTTGACATTCAACTTTAACCTGGAGATGGCGAGGAAGACATAAATCCCTCATCGAAACGAGAAGATATAAGTCGGCATCCTAGTGAGAGCGCATGTTATACAGTAAGTGATTGTTTTATTATGTTTGTATTGTATTTTTTTAAGCACTTAGCAACAGTGCCACTTGCTTGATCTGCTTATCACTCAGCTTATAAAACTTGTAGCTCATCTTCCTTATATTGAGGCAAACAAATATAAGGTTCTGATCATGATTTGTCCCAAAGTAGTTGTTGTTGGCTCTCATTAAATCTGCCAAGATTATTGTTGTTGAGGGAATAAGCACATTTTGTGATGTGTATGTGAAATTAATACGCCAATGTATGCTTTAAAGGCCTACTAAAATGAGATGTTCTTATTTAAACGGGGATAGCAGGTCTATTCTATGTGTCATACTTGATCATTTCGCGATATTGCCATATTTTTGCTGAAAGGATTTAGTAGAGAACATCCACGATAAAGTTCACAACTTTTGGTCGCTAATAAAAAAAGCCTTACCTGTACCGGAAGTCGCAGACGATGACATCACCCGTGTGAGGGCTTCTCACATCCTCACATTTCTCAGACCAAGAAAACGACAATTTCCCCATTAATTTGAGCGAGGATGAAAGATTCGTGGCTGAGGATCTTGATAGCGAAGGACTAAAAAAATAAATAAATAGATAAAGTAAAAAAAAAAAGGCGATTGCATTGTGAGCGATTCAGATGTTTTTAGACACATTTACTAGGATATTTCTGGAAGATCCCTTATCTGCCTATTGTTTTAATAGTGTTTTAGTGAGATTTTAAAGATTGTAAAGACATACCTCGAGGTCGGATAGCTGCGGTGAACATGCCAGTGTCTCAGAGAGAAGCCGGGGAGCCAAGCTCACAGCTGCCTTTTTTGACATGACAGCTACTGCAGGACGATGAATAATCCATTGACGTCTCCGGTAAGATACTGTATATATCACAATTTCCCCATCCAAAAACATGCCGGTTGACGTAGAGAAAACATGTTCGCTTGACAAACAAAGAAACACTGACTGTGTCTCGTTGCTAAATACAGTTGCAATCCACCGCTTTCCACCAACAGCATTGTTCTTTATAGTCTCCATTATTAAATGAAGAAATTGCAAAATATTCAGCAACACAGATGTCCAAAATACTGTGTAATTACGCCATGAACAGAGACAACTTTTAGCCGTGTTTGGTGCAGCGCTAATATTTCATTACAGTCCGTGACGTCACGCGTACGCGTCATCATTCCAACAAGAAACTCGCGGGAAATTTAAAATTGCAATTTAGTAAACTAAAAAGGCCGTATTGGCATATGTATCAATGTTTATATTTCATCATTGATATATAAACTATCAGACTGCGTGGTCGGTAGTAGTGGGTTTCAGTAGCCCTTTAAAAGTCCAAATATTGCATGATATTATAATTGTGCCTGTTACTACATTACAGCATGTATATAAAATGTTGATGGACGTCTTCATATGTATTTATAGAGCGCTTAATGGGCGGAATCCCATTCCTTCAAGGTACTTAAAGCACTTTGACATTATTTCCACATTCACCGATTCACACACTGACTGCAGGAGCTGCCTTGCAAAACCCTAACCAAGACCCATCAGGAGCAAGGGTGAAGTGTCTTGCTCAAGGACACATCAGACATGAGTAGGATGGCCGAAGCTGGGATCGAACCGGGAACCATTGGGTTGCGGGCACGGCCGCTCAACCAACCAAGCCACACCACCGTCAAATAACCTCCATTGTTAACTGATTCTTGCCTAGAATGCATACATAAAAGAAAATCATAAATGTTCTCGTCTTATATAAGGATTGTGAATAATGGGCAACATTTAAAAAAAGTGCAGTTCCCTTTAAGGGACAAGAAAAATGGAAGAAAGATGTAGAAGCAGGGAAGCCATGAGTCTTCAGTGGGACAGGGTGTCGTGTTCTGTGAAGAAAATGAAAAGCGACACAAAACTAAAACTAGGAAATGTTTACTACTTGAAGGGTTACACAAACCACTAATCAACCCTGGAACAGGCCACCTTACACACTGGTGTATATAATTTGGGGGAGAATCTCTTATTGTTAATTAAAAGTAAAATCATATTTATGTGGTCATGAACATTTATTTGATTCATTTACATAATGATTTATAATCAAAAGTAATTTAGCAAATTAATCTTTTAACTTTACACATCTCTGTTGCTCTAATTTGAACCGCTAACACCAAAAACAATCACACTTTTTTGAAAATAGTTCATGGAATTTCTTATAAATGTGTTATAGCTGAAGCTGTCAAAATGAATACAATTAATCAGATTAATCCATCTTTTGATTGCATTTTTCTTAATGCAATTAACGAATCTTCAGCGCGGCATGACTCAAAATTTCCAGAATGTGTCTGGCAACATTCCGAGCAGTTTGTCGAAGTAGTGATACTGTCTCACGTGCGCAAATGGGCAGCTGATCCGGTGTTCTGTCGAATTTGGCTGCTTCCCCGGAAAAAGCAACCAATAGAGTTTGCTATCACCTCATGTTTGCTGTCAAATTTCGCTTTACACCAAACTTGCCAACCCTCCCGATTTTTCCGGGAGAATCCCGAATTTCAGTGTCCCTCCCCAAAATCTCCCGGGCCAACCATTCTCCCAAATTTCTCCCGATTTTCACCCAGACAACAAGATGGAGGGCGTGCAGTGATGGCACTGCCTTGAGCGTCCTTTACAACCTGTCGTCGCATCAACTTTTATCTCTATACAAACAGCGTGCCGGCCCACACACGTTGTATGCGGCTTCAACAGACAAACGTAAGTGACCGCAAGACATATTTGATCAACAGCCATAAAGGTCACATTGAGGGTGGCCGTATGAACAACTTTAACACTGTTTCAAATATGCGCCACACTGTGAACCCACACCAGACAAGAATGACAAACACATTTCGGGAGAACATCCGCACCGTAACACAACATAAACACAACAGAACAAATACCCAGAATCCCTTGCAGCCCTATTTCTTCCGGGACGCATCAATATACACCCCCGCTACCACCAAACCCACCCACCTTAACCCCGCCACCTTAACACCCCCCTTCCACACTTCAACCCCACCCCTCATCTCCCAAATTCGGAGGTCTCAAGGTTGGCAAGTATGCTTTACACACGTGCTTCTTGGTAGTCGGACACGACTTGTCGTCAGGCAAACAGAACTTTTGTTTTCACTGAAATTATTAAAGAAAGAAACATAATTTTAAATCACTACTATTTTTTTTTTTTTGTTCTGTTCAGCCACTCGTGCAAATCATATAGTTGATGTAGAAGCCCCTATTTGCTGTACAGATTTACTTTACAAAAGACAACTGTGTGATACTTCTTTTGTTGCCTTATTTGTATTTGACTTTATTTAATGGATCTATATTAATGTTTGGTGCAGCATGACAGCAGCAAGAGGGGATATAAAGACGGACAACAACACCAAAAATTACAATAACAACCACAACAACAACAGAACAGCATCAGCAAATAGGGTAGGTGCAAATATGATAGTAAAAGTTATAGCAAAGAAGCAGTTAGCAAAGTGGATAGTTATAATACAGAAATGACAATGAACATTATTGCACTACAAATGGAGCAATACAAATAACAATAGAAATACCACCATTGATAAATAATACCAATGAAAATAGACATGGATAACCGAACAGCATAGTGGTCTCACTATTGAGTGATGCTCTTCCCGATAAGCCTGTCTTTAACTCTTTAAGTAGGGGACAGCGTGGCACAGTGGTAGAGTGGCCGTGCGAAACCCGAGGGTCTCTGGTTCAATTCCAACCTAGTACCAACCTCGTCACGTCCGTTGTGTCCTGAGCAAGACACTTCACCCTTGCTCCTGATGGGTGCTGGTTAGCGCCTTGCATGGCAGCTCCCTCCATCAGTGTGTGAATGTGTGTGTGAATGGGTAAATGTAGAAGTAGCGTCGAAGCGCTTTGAGTACCTTGAAGGTAGAAAAGCGCTATACAAGTACAACCCATTTATCATTTAACTCTCCTGCAGTGCCTTCCAGTCTGCAAGACAACCGCAATAAAACAATAGGGAGTTCTATTTGTTTATCAATGTTTGATTAAAATCTGGTAATACTGTATTTTATATGCCCTGCATGTTTTATCTGTACAATATGTGTAATTTAGGTGTTTATTTAGGTATCAATTGAGCATAAGTTCCAACTTACACTAGAGCCCAGCTGATAATGCCTTTGAAGGAACATAACTTGTACACAGACCGAGGACCTACTACTTTTTTTCAAAGGGGACCAATAATGATATTTGTCTTTTCTGACTTATAAATGTTACAATGTCAGATACTCATGTTATGAAATGCCAAAGCATCAACTAAAATGGTTCATATTTGGGCGTGGTGTTTTGCAGTCGAGCTATGTTTTGTGTGACGGGGACGGCGTGGCGAAGTTGGTAGAGTGGCCGTGCCAGCAATCTGAGGGTTACTGGTTCAATCCCCACCTTCTACCATCCCAGTCACGTCCGTTGTGTCCTTGACCAAGACACTTCACTCTTGCTCCTGATGGGCCCTGGTGAGCGCCTTGCATGACAGCTCCCGCCGTCAGTGTTTTAATGGGCGAATGTGGAAATACTGTCAAAGTACTTTGTGCTCCTTTAAAAAAAAGGGGTAAAAAGTACAACCCATGTACTATTTACCATGTCACAGCGACATATAGCGACATTAATGCTGTACAAAACAGCTTTTTAATTTTTTTTCAAAAAGCGGCTCTGTTTCTATCAGGTAGTATGCAAGTGTACCCAATGTTGTGACTTGTGAGTTGACTCTATACAGTACGTGTGTGTTTGACGCTCATCAGACAGAGTACGTTTTACAAAGATAAATTAGGATACTTTTGAAAAAGGGTGGGGCGTGATTTCATTTGTAATCTGCAAACGCCTCCACGAACAAAAATCTTGCAGACATATTCAGAAAGCAAGGTATAAATGTGACTGTGGAGCAAAATCTACCCCAAATTTACACCAACGCATCTGTACTATATTCACATAATTTTACTTCCTCCATATTTTGTTATGCTACAGCTTTTTTCGAAAATGTAATAATTGTATTTTTGTCCTCAAAACTCTAACAACCATAATGACAATGTGAAAAGTGTTTTTCTTTTTTATATTTTGCAAAAATCACATGTATTGACAGCCTTTGCTCAATACACTTCCATCTGGCCACTCTACCATACAGACCCGCTCGACATCCATTGCTTTCGGTCCCCTAGAGAGGGGGGGTTGCCCACAACTGAGGTCCTCTCCAAGGTTTCTCATAGTCAGCATTGTCACTGGCGTCCCACTGGATGTGAATTCTCTCTGCCCACTGGGTGTGAGTTTTCCTTGCCCTTTTGTGGGTTCTTCCGAGGATGTTGTAGTCGTAATGATTTGTGCAGTCCTTTGAGACATTTGTGATTTGGGGCTATATAAATAAACATTGATTGATTGATTGATTGATTGATACAGGCCTAATTGGTAAATGTGTTCTTCTAGAAGGTTCTCTCTCCACAGAGGAATGCTGTAGCTCTGACAGAGTGACCATCGGGTTCTTGATCATCTCCCTGACTAGACTAAGACATTCTGGATGAAAACCAACACTTCCCATCCAACCTGATGGAGCTTAAGAGCTGCTACAAAGAGGAATAGGCAAAAACTGCCCAAAGATAGGTGTGCCAAGCTTGTGGCATCGTATTCAAAAAGACTTGAGGCTGTAATTTCTGCCAAAGGTGCATCAACAAAGTACTGAGCAAAGGCTGTGAATACTTATGCACATGTGATATTTTACATTTTTAATAAATGAGCTAATTTAAAAACAAAAAAAAACCCACACATTTCTTTTCACATTGTCATTACAGGGTATTGTATGGAGAATTTTGAGGGGGAAAACGTATTTTATTTTGCAATAAGCCTATAATATAACAAAATGTGGGAAAAGTGAGGCACTGTATAAACTTTTTGAGTGCACTGTGTTATCTAGACCAGTGTTTTTCAACCACTGTGCCGTGGCACACTAGTGTGCAGTGAGATACAGTCTGGTGTGCCGTGGAGGAATATGCGATTTCCCCAAATTGGGCTAAAAAACATTTTTGCTCATTTTTGAGTGTCTGTGCTGTCCTTAGCTCGGTAGAGTAACCGTGTAATACTCTTTCATATCAGTAGGTGGCAGCAGGTAGCTAATTGCTTTGTAGACGTCGGGAACATGAGTTGTCGGGATCACAATATGTGGGAGGCAGCGTGCAGGTAAAAAGGTATCAAATACTTAAACCAAAAATAAACAAAAGGCGAGTGCTGCTAAGAAAAGGCATTGAAACTTAGGGATACCTATGCAAAACAAAACTAAAACTGAACTGGCTGCAAAGTAAACAAAAACAGAATGCTGGACAACAGCAAAGACTTACAGCATGTAGAGCAGACTGCGTCCAAAAAAGTCCATACATGACATGACAACCAACAATGTCCACACAAAGACGGATAGCATCCGCACAACTTAAACAGTCATGATTGCGAAAACAAAACAGGTGCGGGCAATAGCGTTCAATGAAGACATGAAACTGCTTCAGGAAAATACCGACCCAAGAGGAAAAGCCACCAAAATAGGAGTGCAAGACAAGAACTAAAACACTACACACAGGAAAACAGCAAAAAAATAAAAATAAGTCATGGCGTGATGTGACATGTTGTGACAGTACACCTACTTTGAGACAAGAGCTATAGTGATGCATGGTTGGTTATGGCTTGAATTCATATCCAACAATTGCGAGAACAATTTTTTCGTCAATATCGGCTACGGAGTTGATTTTTTCAATGATTTCTACGGGTTATGTGCCTGTAAATGAAAACAATGTGCCTTTGCTCAGAAAATGTTGAAAAACACTGATCCAGACCACAAGAACATGTTTTAAATGTACATCAAAATCGCAATAATTCCTTTTTTATGTGCCTGAATGTTTGTCATTGCCTGGGATGAGCCAGTCAAGCTTTATCATACATTACTGATTAATACATAACATAAGGAAAGGGAATGTTTCCTTCTCTTTTTTGTGGATTTTGAAACAAATTTCCATTCTGGAATGAGCTAAGACATTAGGAAAGAGAGTGGATGGATGTACGCTTAAATAGTAGGAATGTGTGCGTGCGCGTGTGTGTTTGTGTGTGTGTGTGTGTGTGAGAGAGAGAGAGAGAGAGACGGAGAGACAGAGCGAGCGAGAGCCTCTATCAGTGCTATATCACTAACATACTGTATGCTGACTGGAGGCTTTGTGCTAGTTGATGAAGCGTTGCAGCCCCTTGTGAGTCTACTATCAGGTATATCTCTGACACGCACACCACACACACACGCACACCACAAACACACACACACACACACACACACACACGCTCATATTCTCTCTTTTCATCTACGTACATAAAACGTGCACATATTTAAAAAATAATAGAGCAGCACCTTCCCCCTATCGATGGTAAGATATAAGAGAACACAGTACTCCTAATCAACATGTTGTGAAATTAGGTCTAGTTCAGTTCAGTTTCAGTTTATTTCGAACAATGTAATGCATCACACATTTCCAGTTGTTTCGTTACAGCACGTCTGAAGTGAAGTGAATTATATTTTTATAGTGCTTTTTCTTTAGTGACCCAAACCGCTTTACATTGTGAAACCCAATATCTAATTTCTACATCAGGGGTCACCAACCTTTTTTAAACCAAGAGCTTCTTCTTGGGTACTGATTAATGCGAAGGGCTACCAGTTTGATACGCACTTAAATAAATTGCCAGAAATAGCCAATTTGCTCAATTTACTTTTAACTCTATGTTATTATTAATAATAAATTATACTTATCTTTGTGGAAACACTGATCATCTTAATGATTTCTCACAATAAATATATATTTTTGATGTCATGTTTTAAATGGGTTAAAATCCAATCTGCACTTTTCTAGCTATAAATATACTCCTCCCCTCTTAACCACACCCTGCCCCCAATCACGCCCCCACCTCCCGAAAACGGAGGTCTCAAGGTTGGCAAGTATGGTCTAGTCCAGGGGTCAAGAACCTTTTTGAAACCAAGAGCTACTTCTTGGGTACTGATTAATGCAAAGGGCTACCAGTTTGATACACACTTAAATAAATTGTCAGAAATAGCCAATTTGCTAAGTTTATCTTTAACTCTATGTTATTATTAAAAATTAATGATATTTATTTTTGTGGAAAGACTGATCATTCTTAATGATTTCTCACAATAAGTATATATTTTTGATGACATGTTTTAAATAGGTTAAAATCCAATCCGCACTTTGTTAGAATATATAACAAATTGGACCAAGCTATATTTCTAACAAAGACAAATCATTATTTCTTCTAGATTTTCAAGAACAAAAATTTTAAAAGGAATTGAAGACTTTTAAATAAGATTTATATTTGATTCTACAGATTTTGTAGATTTGCCAGAATATTTTTTTTTATTTAATCATAACAAGTTTGAAGAAATATTTCACAAATATTTTTTGTCGAAAAAACAGAAGCTAAAATGATGAATTAAATAAAAATGTATTTATTATTCTTTACAATAAAAAAAAAACTTGAACATTGATTTAAATTGTCAGGAAAGAACAGGGAAGAATTTAAAAGGTAAAAAGTTACATCCGTTTAAAAATCCTAAAATCATTTTTAAGGTTGTTTCTTTTCTCTAAAAGTGTCTTTCTGAAAGTTATAAGAAGCAAAAAAATAAATGAATTTATTTAAACAAGTGAAGACCAAGTCTTTAAAAGATTTTCTTGGATTGTCAAATTCTATTTGAGTTTTGTCTCCCTAGAATTAAAAATGTCGAGCAAAGTGAGACCAGCTTGCTAGTAAATAAATACAATTTTAAAAATAGAGGCAGCTCACTGGTAAGTGCTGCTGTTTGAGCTATTTTTAGAACAGGTCAGCGGGCGACTCATCTGGTCATCACGGACTACCTGGTGCCCACGGGCACCGCGTTGGTGACCCCTGGTCTACATTTAAACCAGTGTGGGTGGCACTGGGAGCAGGTGGGTAAAGTGTCTTGCCCAAGGACGCAACGGCAGTGACTACGATGGCGTAAGCGGGGATTGAACCTGCAACCCTCAAGTTGTTGGCCCGGCCGCTCTACCAACCGAGCTATACCGCCCCTGAAAAGGAGTAGGAAGAAGAATCGTACCCCTTTTCATACAAAAACGATTTTATCCAATTTCCTAATAAAATAAATAATATACCATAGTAAGAATACACATATTAAATACATAAATAATCTTTGTCTCAATAAATAAAAAAAAAGGGTTCAAGGTGTTCATCATAATTCTTGTTCCGTGAAAACTTGTAGTTCGAACAGTCCCTTGAACTGAATCATTTTGGTGCTTTTTTTTTATTTCTTTGGTTAATCCATTCCATAATTTAATTCCACATACTGATATACTAAAGGTTTTAAGTGTTGTGTGTGCATACACATGTTTTAAATTAGATTTTCTTCTAGGGTTATATTTGTCCTCTTTTGTTGAGAACAATTGTTGTACATTCTTGGTTAGCATGTTATAGTTTGCTTTGTACCAATTTTCCCTCCAATTTTTCATATGTGTGAGCAAACGGCAAAACTCTTTGAGCATTTAGTGGTGCACATGTGAGCGACGGCAGACGTGCACACTGTTATGCGCTTATCTTTTTATTCGATGTTGTGCACAACCTAGATTTCCAGTGCGCAGAAGGACGCGTGAACAGTGTGCAATTGCACAGGCGCGTACCTTAGAGCAGTGGTTCTCAACCTTTTTTCAGTTATGTACCCCCTGTGAACATTTTTTTAATTCAAGTACCTCCTAATCAGAGCAAAGTATTTTTGGTTGAAAAAAAGTCACTATGTATAACAGTGCAAAATATTGCTAATTTGTAGTGGTCTTTTTTTAACTATTTGGAAAAAAAGATATAAAAATAACCAAAAACTTGTTGAAAAATAAACAAGTAATTCAATTATAAATAAAGATTTCGACACATAGAAGTAATCATCAACTTAAAGTGCCCTCTTTGAGGATTGAAAGACATCCATCTGGATTCATGAACTTAATTCTAAACATTTTTTCTCAAAAAAAATACATCTTTAACAGCAATATTAATGGAACATGTCCACAAAAAAATGTAGCTGTCAACACTGAATATTGCATCGTTGCATTTCTTTTCACAGTTTATGAACTTACATTCATATTTTGTTGAAGTATTATTCAATAAATATATTTATAAATGATTTTTGAATTGTTGCTATTTTTAGAATATATTTTAAAAAAATCTCACGTACCCCTTGGCATACCTTCAAGTACCCCCAGGGGTACACGTAACCCCATTTGAGAACCACTGCCTTAGAGGGAACGCTGCTTTGTACATCACCAAATCGTTCAATTTCAATTATTGTGATTTATTAAAAAAAGGGATTGTGTGTTCTCTATATCCAACAGTATGTATTATTTTAATTGATGTTTTTTGTAACACAGTAAGTGAATGAAGTGCACATTTGTAGTTGTTTCCCCATATTTCTACACAATGGTAACACAAGCAAGCAGTGTAGGTATAAATCAAAATTGATTTGAATGATGATTGTCAGAATGATCTCTGTAAATAAGTGTAAATCAATTATTGACACAGCTCTGGTATTGGAATCTCAATAAATCATGCTGAAGGTAATGTATACAGTAGATGTACATGTTACGGTATAGCATCCCCTCAGTGTGTCTATACAGTATATGATTAATTCATATGCATAATAATAAAGAATTCATGGGATAAGGCACACTGAGAGTTATAATGGCTTTACTGCAACACGATTGAGCGTTTGATTTAATGCATGGTGGTGACATGCCGCAGAAAGCGCCATGTGACAGTCTATGGTGAGAGTGGCAGCTTTGTGTTAAGTTGATTTTTATCGCCTGCTCAAGTTCTGCCTCAGCATGGGCCAGCACAGCAAATGAGAGCGCCTATTCCCTCCATGTTGCTAAACCAAATTGAGTTTGACCCCACACCGAGCCTGATTGCGTGGGAGCATGACTCAAACATATGATTACCCTGCTGCAGTCAGGTTATTAGGGAATAATAGTCAATGTAATTTGAAGGTAATTAGCATAAGATTGCTCAAAGTGCGACACTCTGCGTGTGTGTGTGTGTGTGTGTGTGTGTGTGTGTGTGTGTGTGTGTGTGTGTGTCCGGTGCTGATTAGGGAAAAAGGTGGACGAGATTTCCCTTGTAAAATTGACTCATTATGATAATTAGGGTGACACTGCTAATTATTAGAAAGCTGAATTAAACACACACACACACACAGACACACACAAACACACACACACACACGCACACACACACATTAATATAAATTATACACTCAATGGGAACATCCACAGACATTTATACACGGTGTGTCTAAAGTCTGGACACAGCCAACAATGGCGCGGAACACCGTAGAGGCCACCACAGTTAAAGTTAAAGTACCAATGATTGTCACACACACACTAGGCGTGGCAAAATTATTTTCTGCATTTGACCCATCACCCTTGAGCACCTCTTTGGAGGTGAGGGGAGCAGTGAGCAGCAGTGTATTTATTTTTGTTTTTATTTTTGTCACGACGTGGTTTTCGCAGCTTACTGCGAGGTTTGTTCTCCCAGGATGCAAACGGACAATCCCGGACAAGGCTTGCAGGTAGAAACATATTTAATGATCTTCACTCAAGAAATCTGGGCAGGGCATGATGTAAACAAACATAATTTACGGCGTGGAACAAACACAAAACTGTGGCAAGAAATAAACACGACTTACGTGGACACGGCATGAATCAAGAAACATGAACTATGGCAGTGGTTCTCAGCTTTTTTTCAGTGATGTACCCCCTGTGAACATTTTCTTTTCAAGTACCCCCTAATCAGAGCAAAGCATTTTTGGTTGAAAAAAGAGATAAAGAAGTAAAATACAGCACTATGTCATCAGTTTCTGATTTAATAAATTGTATAACAGTGCAAAATATTGTTCATTTGTAGTGGTCTTTCTTTAACTATTTGGAAAAAAGATATAACAATAACTAAAAACGTGTTTAAAAATAAACAAGTGATTCAAGTATCAATAAAGATTTCAACACATAGACTCTTTGGGGATTGTAATAGAGATCCATCGGATTCATGAACTTAATTCTAAAACATTTCTTCACAAAAACAAGAAACCTTTAACATCAATATTTACGGAACATGTCCACAAAAAATCTAACTGGCAACATTGAATATTGCATTGTTGCATTTCTTTTCACAGTTTATGAACTTACATTTAAATTTTGTTGAAGTACTATTCAATGAATATATTTAGGAAGGATTTTAGAATTGTTGCTATTTTTAGAATATTTAAAAAAATTATCACGTACCCCATGGCATTCCTTCAAGTACCCCCGTTTGAGAACCACTGGCCTAGTGGTTAGAGTATCCGCCCTGAGATTGGTAGGTCGTGAGTTCCACTATTAAAATAGGACGCATTGCATCCCTGCTAGGCACTCAGCATCAAGGGTTGGAATTGGGGGTTGAATCACCAAAAATGTTTCCTGGGTGCGGCCACTGCTGCTGCTCACTGCTCCCCTCACCTCCCAGGGGGTGAGGGTGATGGGTCAAATATTTTATTTTATTAACTTCAAATGTAATATTGCATCAAATCCACTTTGACATGTGTAACATTTGAATGAATTCAGCATTTCACTAATCAGTTTTCTTATTTCTTATTACCATACGAAGCAATTGGGCGGGTGCGGGGGGCTTAGTTGCACATATAGCTATGCCTTTCAAAACAGGGTTTTCGTCCCTGAATAATATGTCTGGTATATTATTGCTGGCACTTTGACAAAAACTTGCATTTACATTAATGTATTTTGCATTTTCAGCAGTTTTATGTTTTGTGCTCTCGCACTCTTTTCGCAGAGTTGAATTAATGTCAGCACATAATTAAGAACAAGCTTTTTTCTTTGTTTTTTTTATGCCTCAACGGACTGAAAAAAGAGAGGTTTTCTTGAACTATTATTTAATTTTTTTATTGTACTGTTTGATATTCAATTTAATTTGGTCCGACCAAATGAAAGCATTAGCAATCAATACCACAGAGACCCCGACCACCTCGTCTTTCTGTTCCTTCTCCTGCTACTCCTTTCCCTCCACTGAGGCGTAATGGAGGCGCTGACATGGCAGTATTTCATCTCCTGCTTTCTGACACCTGCGCTCTACGCAGGGGAGCAGAGGGCCCTGTCACTGACCATGCTGCAGCAAAGGCTTTATTTTCAGTAAATCTGTTAAAGAAACATCCATCATTGGCTGCCAAAGCAGGAAAACCAGCACTGACATCAAGACGCTCATCACTCTGTCCTTTGTTCCTCTTCACTTGAATTACTTCATCTTTGTCAAATGAATGCTCACTATCCATGTGTTCTGTGTTGGTGCTCTCTCCCTTACACACACACACACACACACACACACACACACACACACACACACACACACACACACACACACACACACACACACACACACACACACACACACACACACTTTTTTTGTATGCGTTACTTTCTTGAGACCTCCAAAAAATGCCTCCCTCTTTAGGACCACCCTTTCTGGATATATAAAGATTTGCATTTACAACATTAATAATACATACATACTATGCAAATATGAAAAGGTAAGCATTTAGTAGTTTACTTTTTTTGAATTATTTGTTTCTAATTGTTTTTTAATCATCATTATTTACTTCAAGTTGTTATAGTATGTCTCTATATCAGTGGTTCTTAACCTTGTTGGAGGTACCGAACCCCTCCAGTTTCATATGCGCATTCACCGAACCCTTCTTTAGTGAAAAATAAAATGTTTTTTTTTCACATTCAAGACAAAGTTATATGTTTCTGGTAAAACTTTAGTATGGGGAACATATTCTAAATAACACAGACTTAATTTAGAGTTATTTGGACACTAGAGGAACATATTCTATGCAATAAAGACTTAACTTAGAGTTATTTGGTCATGGTTAGGGTCAGGGTTAGTATTATAATAAGGCCATGCAAAATAAGGCATCAATAAGTACTTAATAATGACTAGTTAAGAGCCAATATGTTACTAATTTGCATGTTAATAATTAAGTAATTAATGGTGAATATGTTCCCCATACTAAAGGGTTACCATGTTTTTTTTACTGGAGCACAAAATTAACTGTGCATGAACATCACCTTGTTCAAACAAGAAAACCAACAACGTGCATCAACTCACAACAAATTACACACCTGCAAATCAGTCAGCTGATTTGCAGTAATACGCCGATAGGGAGAAGTTTGTATTTACATGATGAGTCGGGTGTGTTTTAACCTCCGCCGAACCCCTAGGGCTCGATCGAACCCAGGTTAAGAACTACTGCTCTATATACATATGTATTATTATTATTTTTATTTCATTATTATTTTTATGAATTTTGGTCAAAAGGGGCACATTTTAATTTCTTACACACACACTTGTTATTACATATGTTGGCCAGAGGGGGAGCACTTGAAATTTGTACACACACTTTTTATTTCATATGTTGACCAGCGAGGGATCACTTTTAAAACAGACACAACTTGAAAAATCCCTCCTTTTTCAGCACTACCCTAATTTTGATAGACGCACGCACGCACGCACGCACGCACGCACGCACGCACGCACGCACGCACGCACGCACACACACACACACACACACACACACACACTTTTTTGTATGCGTTACTTTCTTGAGACCTCCAAAAAATGCCTCCCTCTTTAGGACCACCCTTTCTGGATATATAAAGATTTGCATTTACAACATTAATAATACATACATACTATGCAAATATAAAAAAAGGTAAGCTTTTAGTAGTTTCCTTTTTTTGAATTATGTGTTTGAAAATTTTTTTTAATCATCATTATTTACTTCAAGTTGTTATAGTATGGCTCTATATACATACTTATTATTATTTTATTACTATTTCTTATTAATTTTGACCTAAAAGGGTGCATTTCAATTTCTTACACACACACTTGTTACTACATATATTGGCCAGAGGAGGAGCATTTGAAATGTGTACACACACTTGTTATTTCATATGTTGACCAGCGTGGGATCACCTTTAAAACGGACACAATTTGAAAAATCCCTCCTTTTTCAGCACCACCCTAATTTAGATAGATTTCACCACCAGGGGTGCAAAAGAAACAATCTCTATTACAGTGGTCCCCAACCTTTTTGTATCCGCGGACCGGTCAACGCTTAAAATTTTTTCCCGCGGCCCGGGGGAGGGGAAGGGGGGTGTCCTTTTTTTTTTTTTCTTTGTCCGGTACCGGGCCCGGTGGTTGGGGACCACTGCTCTATTAGATGCAATGGTTTTCCTTATTGGGACCATGATTTATGTCCTAACTTGTTCACCGATCCTCATAGGGGAGAGTACTTTTCCTTGTTGTTGTCTCAAGAAGGGTAAAATTACAACACACACACACGCACACATGCACACACACACGCACACACGCGCGCACACACGCAACGCGCACACGCACACGCGCACACACGCACGCACGCACGCACGAACGCACGCATGCACACATGCACACATGCACACACGCACCCACGCACACACACACACACACACACACACACACACACACACACACACACACACACACACACACACACACACACACACACACACACACACACACACACACACACACACACACACACACACACACACACACACACGCACACACACACACACACACACACACACACAGCAAGGGCCAGTAATATATCTTTTGGAGAATTTAAGTGCACCACCACCAACATTTGCATTTCTGTGCAACGAGTGCATCTGATTTATAGGAGCTCGGGCCTGAAGCATCTTGGGAAATGAGGCGGGTGCATGGAAACTACGTTTCCCAGAGTCAGGGTGTTTTTTCAGCTATATCAGCAGCATGCAACTCTGTGATGTTTGGCAGTGCTGATATATTTGTAAACAAAAGTCAAAGGAACCTGCATGTACAGGCATCGAAACAAATGCATTTTTCTGTCAGCTTTTAATTCGGGAGAAAAGGTGAAAAAAATAGCTATATATGTATATATATATATATATATATATATATATATATATATATATATATATACTGTATATATATATATATATATTATTTTTTTTCTACCGCTTATTCCTTGTCTCAGCTACAATCGGGCGGGGGCCAGGGTACACATATCAAGCTTAATTTCGCTTAACCAATACCCAATAACTTGCAAACATCGTAGCGTTGTTACAACATTGTTATAATTGTGTTAATATTATCGAAGTATTCAAAAATAGGGCTGAGTTAATCAAGAATAAAACATACTGCATTAATCATTTATATATGTAGATTAATCACGCTACTTATTTGGAATGTACGTGCTCCTTTACGTACCTTAAACACAAACATCAGTACAGTAAGCGCAAGGAGAATCTGACTGGTGTGCTACCAGGCACATTTACCTCCAAAATGTACCCTGACTGGACTTAATAATATAATACTGTCATCAAGTATTGAGCAAATAAATAATGTTGATTCAATTAAAACATTTTAAAAATGTTCATGTATGACTTTCTGATAATAAATGTTACTTGTGTCCAATTATTGAGTTTTTTTTAATTTACAAGGCAAATCAAAATTCAAAAGTGTAATCCTTCTGATTGAAAACTGTAATTATTTGGCGGCACAGATTTAAATGGCTATTTTGTCCAACTGACACGTCACAAATGTCCATGCAAATCGAGTTATTTCCAATTGCCTACACACATGACCGGTCTAGAAGGAATACAGGCACTTAGGCGTCCTAAGTCAGTCCAAGACTGGCCCGCAATGCCCTCCATCTTGAATACGCCGGACCGATATTTATTCGAGTTTTGGCTTTTCCTTAAATTTTTAGACTTACAGCGTCTTCCTTTTCTTCCTCGGATTTCCTCTTTTGTATATGCTGTAACAGCAAGCACAGGTATTGATTGCCATCTTTCCAGGTGGGTGTTCGCCAGCCATGCTTTACTGAAAACAAATGGGCCCTAGTGTGTGACAGTGAGTGTAAATGTTGTCTGTCTGTCTGTGTTGGACCTGCGATGAGGTGGCGACTTGTCCAGGGTGTACCCCGCCCTCTGCCCGAATGCAGCTGAGATAGGCTCCAGCATCCCCCGCAAGCGGTAGGAAATGGATGGATGGAGGGAAGTTTGCATCGTGCCACACTACACTATATATAGCGTCACCCAATGAGGAGGCTCCTTCGTGGGCTCTGCTCACCCCTCCTTTCTCTAAATCCTGTAGATGGATCTGGAGGGGTTGACCGCCAGGAAGACAAGTGATTTTGTCTTCCGGGGTTTTATTTACAAAGGCCATGCCCACACAAACACACATTTGGGGGTTAAAACAATCTCCACACAAGTGTAGTTTAAAAAAACTGTCTATGTCTACACACAAACACATACACTTGCTGTCATTCACATTTTGTCCAATCAGAAGCATGACAAAAGCAGCAACAGCTGACTTGGTGGCAGTACACCTCCTATTATGTTAATTTTGTTCCACTTGAGATGTACAATGACGGGTACGTTATCTTTTAAACCAGCCTGCACGTACATGCAAAATCCTGTGAACATTATTAAAGAGCGAATGTTCATCCATCTACACGCACATTCGCGGTACAAACATACACATACTGTACATATACATATACTGTACAAACAAACATACATATACTGTAAATATACATTTACTGTACGAACATTCATATACACATTCTGTTCATATACAAGTACATATACATACATACACTCATGCATATAATCACGTTTCATCAAACATATATTTAAACGTTGTTGGCCTAGGGTAAAGTGGGTAACACACGGCATATTGACAAAGCTTAACCTATTGTTACTATAACAATCTACAAGATTAATATAGCTGGCCTCTCTTTCTTCCCCTCCATTTATCTGCTTTCTTTTGTATCTCTAGTTATCATTACATATATGTATTGTTGCATTTGAACAACTGTATATAGGTTGCCTCTCTCTCTTCCCCTCTATCTTTTGGTATTGCTTTTTTATTTATTTATTTTTTCTTAATCTTTCTAGTTATCATTTTGTATACGTATTGTTGCATTTGATCAACTGTATTGATGATCATAGCGGTAAACTCTTGGTATTGTTCATAATCAATAGCGCTTTTTCTATTGGTATTTGTATTGCTCCAGTTGTAGTGTAAAAATGCTTATTGTAATTTCTATATTATCATTTATTTCACTAACTGTTTCTTTGCTATCACTTTTACGATCATATTTGTACATATCATATGTGCTGGTGTTGTTGCATTGTTGTTATGTTTTTGTTGTAATTGTTGTGTTTGCTGTTGTTGTTTTTGTCTCTCTGTCTAATCCCCCTCTTATCCCCACAATTTCCCCCTCTGTTTTCCTTTTTTTGTCTTTCTATCCCCTCCTGCTCCGGCCCGGCTGCAGCAAATGATAATAAAAATACATTTAATAAAGTCAAATTCAAATAAGGCAACAGGAGTAAAGTAAATCTGAACAGCCGATATGGGCATCTACATCAACTATATGATTTGCCTGAGAAGCTGGACAGAACAAAAAAAAAATAAATAAATTAAAGAGCGAATGCATGCCTGTTCTGCTGAAACACAACACTCATAGAATTGTAACATGTTCAACAACATGGTGATGTATTACATGTGCAGTGAGGTCTACATTATTTCTAAAATCAGCATGCACTAACGAGCTAAGGAAACACTTTTGCATGTTTAAGTATCGACATAAAGCACACGGATATGCGTGTGCCCCTGCAAAACTCTCATGGAATTATAAAGCATTTAATCATGGATATAGTGATATAGTACATGTGCAATAAAGTGTGTATTGTATTCAACATCAGTACACACCAACACGAAAGATGCTGCATCATATTATTTTGTAGTTGGTTGGTCGCTTCTTACACGCGAGCACGGTCCATTTACAAAAATGGACGCAACACACGTAAGTTAACTTCATGATTTGTAGTTAAAGACAGACTAAAACATAAGATAATGCTGCACCTTTCTTATGACACAGAGCAAAAAGTCTTGTTTGTTACAGTTGTTCAATCAGGTGGAGGTGTGACAGCGATCATATCCAAAACAGCTGACTGTCACTAGCACTGGCGGGAGTGTTGCAAAGTCCATTTTGATGTGTCTTTTTTATTAATGTTGAGGTAAAATAGCTGCATGTTTACGTTCAAACATACATAAAGTCATGTTATAGTGTGTTTAAAGGCCTACTGAAACCCACTACTACCCACCACGCAGTCTGATAGTTTATATATCAATGATGAAATATTAACATTGCAACACATGCCAATACGGCCTTTTTAGTTTACTAAATTACAATTTTAAATTTCCCGGGAGTTTCGTCTTCGAAACGTTGTGTAATGATGACGTGTACGCAATACGTCACAGGTTATTAGGAAGTATGAGCGCTGTGCACACACACAGCTAAATGTCGTCTGCTTTAACGGCATAATTACACAGTATTTTGGACATCTGTGTTGCTGAATCTTTTGCAATTTGTTCAATTAATATTGGAGAAGTCACAGTAGAAAGATGGAGGTGGGAAGCTTTAGTCTTTAGCCACACAAACACACGTTGATTCCTTGTTTAAAATTCCTGGGGATGAAACTTTCCTATGGATCAGAGCGCGGTCAAAAAAACGTGGATCCCGACCACATGTCAACCAGCAGGTTTTGGTGAGAAATTTGTGCTTAAAAAGTCAGTTCTTACCGGAGAAAAACTGAGCTTGTGCCGTCCATAGCTGCCGTCGACTCCCCTGAGACACTGCGCGTCAAGACACCTGTGGAGACACCCTTCCGACTATCAGGTACTATTAAACTCACTAAAACACTAGCAACACAATAGAAAGATAAGGGATCTTTCATCCTCACTCAAATTAATGGAGAAATTGTCGTTTTCTTGGTCCGAATAGCACTTTTTGTTGGAGGCTCCCATTAAAAACAATGTGAATATGTGAGGAGCCATCAAACATGTGACGCCATCATCTGCGACTTCTGGTAGAGGCAGGGCTTTTTTCTTGGCACCGAAAGTTGCGAACTTTATTATCGATGTGCTCCACTAAATCCTTTCAGCAAAAATATGGCAATACTGCGAAATGATCAAGTATGACACATAGAATGGTCCTGCTATCCCCGTTTAAATAAGAAAATCTCATTTCAGTAGGCTTTTAATGTGTATTATATTCATCCATGACAGCATTTGTGTTGTAAATTGAGAGGTGTGTGTGTTAAAATCATGGTTGTTTTTACAAATGATGACAGATGTGAACAAGAGCATGTATTGTCTTTGTGGGATGATGTAAATGAGATGTGATCGTATTGTATATTAAGTATGTGTCCATGAAAGGGCATTTTATGACTTTTCTTAATTTGATTACGTGATATGGTATGATTTTATCGTCGTAATTTTATTGCATGATTTTTGTATCCCTTTAATTTAGGTAGCCAGGGACTGCAGATGGAAATGAGCTATCTAGCTTTAATCTGGTACAGAACATATCTTTCTTTGAGCTTAATGTTTCTGTGCATTGTTTCTTCAAATACAGACTAAACTAAACTAAATTAAACTAAACCTTCCTCATAAAACGAGTACAAAAGAGAAAGAGGAAGGCGTTAAACAGCAGACACATTTTGGTCAAAGAACAAAGTTGGAGTTGCGTTCGCCAAGTTGAACTTTGTATTCTTAGGACAATCACATGAACAAATGAAGCTGTTTTACGAGTATCCACAAAGAAAAGAGTAGCAGAGTAAAGAGGAGAAATGAGCCGGCTGTATTGAAATGGAATAAAACGAGGGTGTGCAAGTGGAAAATAATGAGAAAAGGAGGCTTGGGAGGGAACCAGAGGAAGATAATACAGAGTGGTGAGGCCCAGCAACAACACACTTTTTTGTGCTGCTCTCATTACCTTCTGCATGCCTTCTCTGCCCTCAGTAAATAAGGGAGCCAAGCCATTTGGGGGAACGGACTATTTCTACGAGGGAATTTACAAACCAGATGGATTGATCATGGAGCTTTAAGATAGAAAAGTAACAAAAAACAAACAAGAGGGCCAGCAGTCAAATTAGTTGACAATAGCAGATATAAGAAATAATGAAAAATGAGTACTTGAGGTAAGGCAGGAGTCCAACTCAGTGTTGCTCTGCATTAACTGTAAAGTGTGACTTGAGCATTTCCTGTCTAATCGTGTCAGATGGATTATTATTGCTTCAATCTTCTGACTGCAGCTTCCATCCATCCATTTCCTACCGCTTGTCCCTTACGGGATCACGGCGGGCGCTGGAGCTTATATCAGCTGCACACGGGCGGAAGGCGAGGTACACCCTGGACAAGTGGCTACCTCATCACAGGGCCAACACAGATAGACAACATTCACACTCACATTCACACAATAAAGCCAATTTAGTGTTGCCAATCAAACTATCCCCAAGTGCATGTCTTTGGAGGTGGGAGGAAGCCGGAGTACCCGGAGGGAACCCACGCAACCGCAGGGAGTGACATGCAAACTCCACACAGAAAGATCCCGAGCCCAAGATTGGACCTAGGACCTTCGTATTGTGAGGTACACACACTAACCCCTGTTCCACCGTGCAGCATCCACCAACTTTAAAAACACAAAAGGTGTTCACAAAACTGTGGCATTTCACAGAGTACGTTTCCAGCCACTAAATTAGTCTGATTCCTCAAATAGTTTTTTGTATTTTTAACACATACACGCGAAGTCCCAGTGTCCATACACTGTCTCTAATGCGACTATTGGTCATACGGCATGTGCCTCCCATAAACTGGGGTGCATTTATTTCCTTTTATCGCAATTTATTGTACAAACCCCGTTTCCATATGAGTTGGGAAATTGTTTTAAATGTAAATATAAACGGAATACAATGATTTGCAAATAATTTTCAACCCATAGTCAGTTGAATATGCTACAAAGACAACATATTTGATGTTCAAACTGATAATTTTTTTTTTTTTTGCAAATAATCATTAACTTTAGAAATTGATGCCAGCAACGCATGACAAAGAAGTTGGGAAGGTGGCAATAAATACTGATAAAGTTGAGGAATGCTTATCAAACACTTATATGGAACATCCCACAGGTGTGCAGGCTAATTGGGAACAGGTGGGTGCCATGATTGGGTATAAAAACAGCTTCCATGAAATGCTAAGTAATTCACAAACAAGGATGGGGTGAGGTTCACCACTTTGTAAGCAAATTGTCGAAGAGTTTTAGAACAACATTTCTCAACGAGCTATTGCAAGGAATTTAGGGATTTTACCATCTACGGTCCGTAAAATCATCAAAAAGTTCAGAGAATCTGGAGAAATCACTGCATGTAAGTAATGATATTACAGATTTTTCACCCCTCAGGCGGTACTGCATCAAAAACCGACATCAGTGTGTAAAGGATATCACCACATGGGCCCAGGAACACTTCATAAAACCACTGTCAGTAACTACAGTTGGTCGCTACATCTGTAAGTGCAAGTTAAAACTCTACTATGCAAAGCCAAACCCATTTATCAACAATATCCTGAAATCCGCCGGCTTGGCTGGGCCCGAGCTCACCTAAGATGGACTGATGCAAAGGGGAAAGGTGTTCTGTGGTCTGACGAGTCCACATTTCAAATTCATATTTGGAAACAGAGGACGTGGTGTCTTCCAGAACAAAGAGGAAAATAACCATTCGGATTGTTATAGGTGCAAAGTTCAAAAGCCAGCATCTGTGATGGTATGGGGGTGCATTAGTGCCCAAGGCATGGGTAACTTAAACATCTGTGGAGGCACCATTAATGCTGAAAGGTCCAGACAGGTTTTGGAAAAACATATGTTGTCATCCAAGCAACTTTATCATGGACGCCCCTGCTTATTTTACCAAGACAAGTGTTACAACAGAGTGGCTTTGTAACGAAAGAGTGCAGGTACGTTCCTGACCCGCCTGCAGACCAGACCTGTCTCCCATCGAAAATGTGTGGTGCATTATGAAGCGGAGACCCCGGACTGTTGAACGACTGAAGCTCTACATAAAACAAGAATGGGAAAGAATTCCACCTTCAAAGCTTCAACAATTAGTTTCCTCAATTCCCAAACATTTATTGAGTGTTGTTAAAAGAAAAGTTGATGTAACACAGAGGTGAACATGTCCTTTCCCAACTACTTTGGCACGTGTTGCAGCCATGAAATTCTAAATTAATTATTATTGGCAAAAAAAAAACAACGTTTATGAGTTTGAACATCAAATATCTTGTCTTTGTAGTGCATTCAACTGAATATGGGTTGAAAAGGATTTGCAAATCAGTGTATTCCGTTTATATTTACATCTAACACAATTTCCCAACTCATATGGAAACGGGGTTTGTAGTTTTTTTTTTTGGTTGACATATGACGTCACAGCAAAACAAGGCATCTGCGGCTCCTTACGATTCAACAGTCTATCTCTGTTGTACATGATGTCCGCTGTAATATTGGCACAGATTAAAACATTACGTCTTAATTGATATGCTTATTTTGAATAGCAGACAGCATCAATCAATTTTTTTATATTGCGCTACGAACATTAAGCTATTACCAAGAATGTTTTGCAGTGGATGCAGGTCCGAAGCAGAGAAAGAGAGTTGTTTTAGAGGAAATTTTGGATAGAGAATCATGGACACAAAATGTTTGAATATCTCGAAGTTCATTCATAGGCTATGTGGATTGATGGAAGGAGTTTTAAATCTGAAGGAAAAGATCGTGCATGCCCTGTTCCAGATGAGGGTTGCTATACTTGTGTAACCTGACTCTCGCTAGATCCTTGTAGTTCGCTGAGCTCCACACAAGGATCTGGGTTTGAAGGCATTGCAAACTCCTTGAGGATAGCAAAAAATAATGAACCAATCAGGATGGCCGGGCAAGATGACATAGCGTCGAAGCGACTGCTTGATTCAAATAACAATGGCGACCGAGCCCCTGTCGCTCAAGCCCCGGAAGCCATTGCTGCGTCGTGTGTTGACATTGATTCTGCTATTGCAACTGTTTTGTCGAATTTATCGAATATTAATTATTGAAAAGATGAAGAAAAAACGGCTTTGAAGGCATTTATTGGTGGTAAGGTTGTTTTGGCTTTTCTACCGACCGGGTTTGTATTCCCCAGGTGGATTTGGATGTGAGTGGTTGAGGTAGCACATCATTGAAGATAATGGACAAGTGGTTTATCCAATCACATACAATTATTGTTTTACAAGGCACCGCTTTCTGAAATACATCTCCTATTGAGAACTCCCAGATTCTTGTGTGGAGCTGAGCAAACTACAAGGATCTGGTGAGAGTCAGGTTGTGTACAAACTTTCCAGTTGTGTGGAATACAGAGTTATTGCTAATCAGTTTTGAGTGCACAAATGCAAGGTGAAGAGTTTTGTCTACACTTTCTGCATTTCCTTGTAATATACCTGCTTCATTCATTCTCTTTCATCTCATTCGTATTTCGTTCCTGAGTCACATGCAGCCGACATTGTACATTTCCGAAGCTACCTTCTTAAATAAATGTGTTTATTTTTTTCTCCAAGTGATGCACTTCAAGATGTTCTGTTCTCTTACTCTGTGAAGCAAATAAACATGTCTCCTCTTCTTTGCTGTGTTTGCCTACGTATCCCTTGCATTGAGACAGGCGAATGCACGATACAAAAAGTCCCCTGCGGCAGCACACACACACTCAACAGATCTGATTTTTAATCGCATAATCTAGATGTGTTAATCCGGTTTCCCAAAAGACAAACATAATCAGAAAAAACTGAAAAAAATAAGAAAAACAGAACCTTCCTGTTTGACGCTCGACAACAAACACGCTCGACGACACACAGCGAAAACACAAAAACATGTACAGCTTAATTTTTTGCACACTTTTATCAATTTTGACCGCGTTGATTTTGGAATACGGACTGAAGCGCAAAGCCAATTGCAAAGCTTGCAAGTCAGGTAGCCATTGGCAAGGCTTACAGCTGATTGAAGAAGAAGGTAATGTCGGCTGAAGAGGGAGGCAAACTTAAAACACCATGGAATGCCTCCTGGGACTGTTGGAAGAAGTGGGAGTTTCTCGGGATCCAGAACGCCAAGAAGAACCAGCATCTGGTGGAGCTGGAGAACAGAGTGACCGACCTGGAGCAATACCCCAGGATCAATGATGTAATTGTGACTGGGCTCCGCATTAAACCCCGATCATACGCCTGGGTGGTGACCACTGACTACGCAGGGGAGCCCGGTGAGCAGGATGACAGATTGGCAGAGAAACAGGTGGCTGCCTTCCTCCACTCAAATAGGATTGAAGTGGATTCAAACAACATAAAGGGCTAGCCACCCTCTGCCCCGTAAAAGTGACAGAAATACATCAACTATTATCATTACATTTACAAACAGAAAATACAAGAACTGTTGAAGCAGGGAAGGAAGCTTTTAAAGCAGGGGTCTGGAACATTTTTGGCTGAGAGAGCCATACAAGCCAAATATTTTTTAAAGTATTTCCGTGAGAGCGATATCATTTTATTTATTTTTTAACACTGAATACAACTACATGCATGCATTTTTAAGAAAGACCAACATTTTTAGAGTATAATAAGTCTCTTATTCTTTTTAATAACGTTGTTATTCTGAGGCTAACCAAAAATAATACTTCTTACCATTAATCTGACTTCTTGAACAGGAGCGGTAGAAACCGGATGGATGGATGAAAATGCATGAGCATGTTTTATATTTTGAACGTTATTTTTGACACTATGATTACCAGGGGAATTATTCATTACTTATCGTGTTAAGGAATGTCAGCTAAGATTTATCTGAGAGCCGGATGCAGTCATCAAAAGAGCCACATCTGGCTCTAGAGCCATAGGTTCCCTACCCCTGTTTTAAAGCAACACATTTATTCATCAATGAGCTCTTCACATTGCAAGAAAAGCATGCATTCTGAAAAAAAAAAGGAAAAATTCAAAGCACATGACCAAGCGATTGTAAAGTACTGATCAAGCTTAACGGAATTCCAGAGCAAGCAAAAACCGTCATCATCAGGAACATGGAGGAGCTGGACAGGTACCAGTGAGCATCATGAACCGGATTGTAAGGTATGACCCATTCCACACACAATCATGACACCATCGGAAATGTCTCACACACCTTCACCTGGAAACCATGATGACACAACTCAAGGAACTTTTCATCTCGACAATATGGAACTGGAAACGTTTCAATATACAGACCATAATGTACTGGACAAAGAAAATGATATAGGAAAATGGGATGCACTAAACAGCATTATCAAAAATGGTTCAAGATAATGCTACCCTCAGTATTTCATAGATAATGATATCAGAAAGGAAATCATGGACAATATAGTGAATAGATTTAACCAGTTCTTTGTGAGTTTTGGACCAAACCTGGCTGAAAAAAATGACTGATCCCTTGTCATCACAGGATTGGAAGATAAACTGGCAAATTTCCAAGTAAAATTAAAATAGCTAAAGTTGTACCGCTATATAAGGCTGGAGATGGACACCAACTCACAAAATTAATGCCACGATTTTCAAAAATTCTAGAAAAAGTATTCAATAATCGATTAGACAAATTCATAGCCAAACATAAATTACTCACTTACAATCAGTAGGGATTCAGATCAAAAAGTTCAACATGACTGGCATTAATGGAATCAATAGAAGTAATCACTAACGCTGTAGAAGATAAACAATATGCAATTGGAATATTCATCAATTGCAAGAAAGCCTTTGACACAATCAACCATGGCATAATAATTCCAAAAATTGAAACGAGACGGGATTAGAGGGATAGTTTTGCATTGGGTTGAGAGTTAATTAAAGGGCCGCGATCATTTTGTGAAATTGGGAAACTATAGCTCATCATGTTTGGACGTTGCCTGTGGCGCCCCCCTGGGGTCAATGCTAGGTCCCAAACTGTTTATTCCATATACGGTACAGTATAAATGACATATGTAACGTCTCACTTGTATAGAAATTGGTCCTCTTTGCAGATGACACAAACATGTTTTGCTCCAAGCTTCTGTGGTGTATCACTGAAGAGTTGTGTAAATTAAAGAGGTGGTTTGATAGAAACAAATTATCTCTATATTTGAACAAAACATTCATGTTGTTTGGGAGCTGTAAAATGAGCACTCATACCCAATAATGAAGGTAAATGGTGTTGTTATAAGGGTACATGAAAATACATTTCTGGGTGTAATTATGGAGGGAAAAAAACATGGAAACCTCACATAAAGCATGTTCAAAGCAAACTGTCATGGAGTATCTAAGTACTGAGGAAGGCAAAACACTTCTTGGACCACAAATCACTCCATATTCTTTACAATTCACTGATCTTGCCTTATATGAGTTATTATGCAGAGATTTGGGGCAATACGTATACATTTACACTACAAACACTAAGGATTCTGCACAAAGGAGCAATCAGGATCATTTATAACACTTATTCTCAAAATCAAGAAATACAGAAACCCATTGATCTGGTACGCTTCCAAGCAGCGCACATTACGTACAGGGCAATAAACAACATACTACCCGTAAATATTCAAGCAGGTTTTTTTTTCTGAGAGTAGGGGGATATGATCTGAGAGGGAAACACAATCTGAAACATCTGTATGCACGCTCAACAATGTCAGACAATGTCCAACCAAGAGCAAACAGCGGTACAAACAGATGGTATTTACAAAGTACAAGGAAGTAGAGGGGTATGACTAACATTAGGGTTGTCACTTTTTGCAATACTTGCTATTTGCTGTTTACGTTATTTATTTTGACACACTTAGTTCTGATTTGGGTGTATTTTGGTGTTTGTTGTTTTTGGTGGAGAATACTCTAACATTCTTTGTCAACACTGTCTGCTCTCATTTTCTCGCACATTTGACCCACTGATGTTCTATGTACCTACACTCTGTCCTCCTGTCTCGGCCTGCTGTGTGTGTGTGTCTATGTGTGTGTGTGTGCGTGTTTGTGTGTGGGTGCGTGTTGTACACAGAACATCAATTTCCACACTTCTATTAGCCCTGGGTCCGGTGGACCCAGACATCTTATATGTAATAGAAATGTGTAGGGGGGTGTATGGTGTGTGTCATTAAATACGTATTCTGATTTATGTTCTTCACATAAAATGAGCCAAAGTCAGTGAGTCTCAGTTTGAAAAATTAATTAATTGCATCATTTTTCTTTTAATAAAAAAATGAAAACGGGTCCCACAGACCCGAACACCACACAAGGGTTAAGTCAGTAGATCAGAGACGTCTGGTCAGGGTAGGCAGACCTTCACTTATTTTGAGTAAAAAGAACAAAAAATAACTAATTCAATTCAATTTATATACTAATAGTAATGTATGTTCAATAAACTGTGTTGTAAATGCATTTTCTCAATGACTACAATAATTTTTAAAGGGTCACTGTACTTTTTGGGGAATTTGATTGTGAATTTTGTCATTCAGAATCCTTTTGTAAGACATGAACTCGTATGTTTTTCTTGTTTTTATGTATTCTAATTATTAAATAAATGCGATCAAAAGTCCGCTTACAATGGAGCCTATGGGGGGTTACCCTGTTCTGCATACCAAATGCTTAAAAAAACATCCAAACACCTCCATCGAGGTTTATACATTGTGTAAGTATATATGTAATGTAGTAACAGGCACATTTATAATACAATTATGTATTTTTGCTCATTTTAAGCACACTGCCTCATATTAATTACCAAAACAGATTACACCACTGATTGCTACTCACTGTAGACTCCACGAGTGCCAAAAAACATAATTACACACCACTTACTCTGCAATGTCTGCTGTCACTGGGATACCGACTATTAGAATGTTGTTCTATTTTGATATGTATGATGAATGGCTCATAATCCTCGCAAAGAAACAGAGGAGGCTGGAAAGATGCATCTTTTTAAGCCTTTTTTTTCGCCATTTCTGGGTTGGATCCTGTCCTCACTTTTAACTATAGAGGTGAGAGATATGATTTATAATGTACGATAAACTGTCACAACCACAGAGGCGAGAAAGCAGCTCACCAGCTGAAGATCTCAATACAGCAGCATAAGAAAGTTGACTCTTTCTGAGCATTGCGCCAAAAATAACATTAAATAACGTTTATAATAACAATATTGCTAATACTTGGTTAATAGTCAGGTCAGGAAATGTCAATAGAGTATTGTTGGCGCTTTTTGGATGGTTATTTAAAGCGTCATTTACTTTACATTGACTCCATTGTAAGTGGACTTTTGTTCACGTTAATTTATGAGTTAGAATGCATTAGAAAAAACATGTTTACTGATCATATGCAGTGCAGAAAACTTAAATGAAGCCATCAATATCAACATTCATCTCTGCTTCGTGTGTATACGAACATGCCATTTATTGTGCAGGGCGCTATGTCCTGAGTGCACTGAAGAGAACCCAGCTGAGGTTGTGTCAAGTAGTCTTTGTTTTCTCATTTAGGTAGGTAGGTAGGTATGTCTTTATTGTCATTGCAACAAGTACAACAAAACTTTGTTTTTAGCACAAACCTGTTCAAGATTAGACAAACAAACAGTGTACAGGGTTACAGAACAAAAACGCTGATGGGTCGCCATAATGCGCCCCGTAAAAGATGGGAAAAAGGTAAATGCTGGGGAAGGATGAGTAAAAAATACAATCCAGACTGGGCTCCTAAGGGGGCCCAGTTCGGAGTGAGAAAAAACCTCCATAGCAAAGCACATATACATATTAAATAAATAAATGATAAATGGGTTGTACTTGTATAGCGCTTTTCTACCTTCAAGGTACTCAAAGCGCTTTGACACTACTTCCACATTTACCCATTCACACACACATTCACACTCTGATGGAGGGAGCTGCCATGCAAGGCGCCAACCAGCACCCATCAGGAGCAAGGGTGAAGTGTCTTGCTCAGGACACAACGGACATGACGAGGTTGGTTGGTTCTAGGTGGGATTTGAACCAGTGACCCTCGGGTTGCGCACGGCCACTCTCCCACTGCGCCACGCCGTCATCTCGAGATATCTAGCAACAGAGGGAAGTTAGTTCATGGTCATGGTGGTAGATCGCAGCTCTCAGGCGCTGACCATCCATTCATCACCCCTACGGGATTTGCGTCGAGGGCGTTGGATTGGGGGACGGGGGATGTATGTGTGGCTTATATTTTTTTTATGGATGTGTGTGTGTGTGTGTATAAGCCCATAGTGTGTCTCTGTTCCGCGGCCTTGATGTATTTGCCGTCGCTAGTCCAAAGTTCACAACAACAGGTGTGTGTCCATGAAAGACAAAAAAGGGAGTTTGTTGTGTCTTCCTGCAGTGATCTTCGGGAGAGTTTCGAAGCCAGGGAAACAATCCAAGTTAAAATGATTTGTATGTGAGTGAAAATAAAATTTGCTTTTCACTCTAAAATTGTCTATGACTGGTCCTCAAAAACTGCGGGGTAGACAGTCCGATGTAATCCACAGTTCTTCCCGCATCCTCCAATCATTTGTGGCAGCTTTGGGGTGCTTTGAATACTGCCAGCAACTTCCAATTTGTCGACAAAGGAGAGCAACGCTTACTCCAATCAGCAGATGTCCTGTTGTCATAATTCCGAACAGGTGGATATCTTCACGTCCTCGACAGAAAAGGGTCGCCAGGCACGCGGCCCTCCTTCTTCTCCCAAGAGTCCGTCTTGTGTCCAGCAACAACCGCTTCGTCATGACAGCAGGTTCCCCCAAACCCAAGATCTTGTCAATTTTGTTGAGGCCAGTTAAATAGTTCCAATGTTTAGATTTGGAGAGTAGTGCAAAAAGAGGCAACAAGAAAGTTAAGACAAGACAAAACAAAGAAGCAAGCAGGAGAGATAAGGGAGAGGAAAGGGGAGCGTCCACCCTAGGGTAAGGGAGTATCTCCTGTCTGCTTTAGTGCACCAGGAAGTCAGCACTCTGGGTGGGGAAGTGGGTGTTTTTGTTTATTCGCAATGTCGCCGATACAATTTTTCCTGATACATTTTTACACAATGACTTTCTGCATTGTAGAAACCCAGTTTGTGCCAATCAGTATTTATTTAACTGTAAATGTACTTCCTCATGTCCGCATTGAGAATAAAACACATTTTTACATTGCATTTAAAAGTGACCGGTGGGTTCGTATGTTGTTCGAGGACACTTTGACATGGTCATAGGAGTCTGAGGATCAAACACACAGGTTTGGAGATTATCACCATACCACAAATACCTTTCACATTCAAAATATGTATTTTCGAGTCATTTTAGAAAAGGCACAACTTCTTTTGCAGCCATAGCACTCCCCCCTGGCGAATTGTAATAATATACTCAGCTTGTTGCAAGAACAACAATGCACAGCAGCACAAACAACTAGTATTGCAAAAGATTATGATTGTCTGTGTCACCTGAGGGAGCTTCTCTGTTCCCGGTCGAGCACTGCTGCAGAAACGACAAATGTGTCTCCCTACTGAGAAAGCTAGTGTACATATTTGCACGGCGGTATGAATTCATACATTTTATATACAGTATACCTGCCGTGGTATTGAGAGGTACTACATGTTATGTATTGTCCTCAGAGGTTACAAAAGATTAAATAGACTGAGTTAGTGATTTGAAATAAACTATGGTTACCCTTTTTTTCTGTCTTTGGCTAAGATCAGTGCCTTAAACAATCTCTAAAACCTCTGGCCATTTTAACATTTAATGGAGTTGAAGTCAGATCTGTTAGTCTTACTGTCTGCGGGACCACAAAGCCAAAAAACAAAGTCGAACTCTGGAACTCTACCTCATGAAAGAAACATGATGGCCTGTCAGACACACACAGCTTGAGTTTGGTTGAGGTCCTTTGCTATGAATTATCTTACATTCATCCTTCATTCATTTCAACTCATGAATGACCACTTTCTGACCTTTTTGGGTTTTTTTTGCCGGCTGTATTCATAGCCAATGGTAGGTCTTCCTCAGTTTGATTTTGACAGTAGAGAATAGGATAGAAGAAAATGTTCAGGCTCGTTATCAGTCCGATACTGGCCAGATTTACTGAATCGGCTATTAGAAAACCAATATACAACCCCTCTGCAGATATACAATGTTGTATCGGTATAGAGCTCCAGGACATAACGTCAAGCATCCTGCCCTGCACCACACCAAATAAAAACTGCTGCGCACGTCGTTCAGAGGTGGGTGGTGCTTCACTTTGGTGTTCAGTTTATGGTGCAGTGATAACGTAACATTTAGATTGTTACTGTGACTGACTTAGTAAGTAAGATGCCATAGAAGCTCAACAGAAATGAAATACTTTGTTTTATTGATCCAACACCAAAACATGTCAAGACACTTGCTCAAAACAATCACACACTTTTCCAGGTTCAACATAAAAGTGTTAAGCTATACATTTGGCTTAACTACATTTACGAAAAAAAAAATCTTACACTACAATCATGCTTTTTCCATGAGGGATGGGCACTGGATCCGTTACTTTTTTGGCACTGAACGATACCGGGCACCGATTCACGTAAGATCCAGTGGTGCAATGTTTTGGTGCGTGGGTTGCTTGTGACGTCACGTCTGTTTGAATTACCACTTCCGAGTGTCGAGTACTCGCTAGTAGTTGAGAGGAAAACAGCCGATTTCGAAGCGGACATGCTCTTAGTCATCTTGCAACTCATCAATGTTTCAGGACAAAAACCCAACCATGCCAAATAGAAAACACTCTAAAGTGTTTTTTTTTTTTTTTTGACATCAGAGAATAAGATAGAATAGGATATTCAGGTTCAGTATCAGTCCGATACTGGCCAGATTTATTGAATCGGCCATTGGAAACTAATATACAACACCTGTGCAGATATACAATGTTGTTTCCGTATACAGCTCCAGGACATAACGTCAAACATCCTGCCTTGAACCACACAAAATAAAAACTGCACCATATAGCAAGCAGGAAAAAATGAGACGGAGAGTTTTATAAGATAATGTCTCTCTCAGTTGTCCAAACATGCTAGAAGTGAGCAAAGACTAAGCATTCTGAGCCCTCAAACAACGGATTGCGTATGTTTTGTGAACACTTCGTATTGGCAGTGGTAAACAGTAACAAGCTACATGTAGCTAAGCTACGTAGCTTAACTTCATTTCCCAGTAACTTGTTGGTAACTTCACTACATTTTGAACGAGTCGCGATTCCTGTAGCTTAACTATTTTTACACCCATGTAGCGACTAGCTGACATCAAAGCTACAGGCAACAAAGAGAGAGACCAAAAAAAAAGTGGAGAAAATACAATGACCTGGATAAGTGAGAACATCCAAACATACAGAGAAAAGCCATGAGGATTTGTTGGGGTTTGTTTTTTTGTTTATTTAAGCCAACGCGACCCATGTGTTATGACTCGTATTTGCAGGGCTAACGAGCTAAACTACATATACTGAATACAAGGGATGATCCGATGAAGATTTTATCGATCATTCACGAGTGAGGTCAGCCGATACAAATGCCCATACAGATGACATGTATCAAATGTAAAAGTTTTTATTCATTCATAGTGAGTATTAGTGACAGTCTAACAATACGGGTATTTAAAATATTTAAAGTAGTTCCTTATTCTCTTGTATTACGTATAATTGTTTGAGCTAAACAAAGTCAATAGTACACAATGACAAAAAAAAAGCAAAAACTACTATATACTTCTCATTTAAAGGAGAACTGCACTGTAATATATGGCAAGTAGGTGGTGGCTAACAATGCAGCTAATGGAAGAACTCTATTGAGCCCAAAAATTATTCTAGAGAACATCCAATACTCAATTTACATTTTGTGTCCAGATAATTAACTAAGTATTAATATTAGTTTTTTTTTTTTGTATTTAACATTTTATATTATGCTTTACTTATAGGATAGTTATTATAAGCACTAAGCCCGAGGAAATATTTTTATTGGCCCAGTGATCACAGAGGTATCTATTTTATGCAGCTAACGACACACTTGCTGCTGCAAAGTTCATTCTAGATTATAAAGCATGTCTCTCACCTGTATAGTAGCAGAGTGTGGCCATGAACCAAGAAGTCGGCAGCTGACTGAGAGCAGACATTGTACAGTAAGTGATTTTTTTTGTTATGTTTGTATTTTCTGTTAAGAACTTAGCAATACTGCTACTTGCTGGATCTGCGTAAAGCTCCGCTTCTAAAACTTGTTGCTCATATGTTTTATATTCTATATATATATACATTATATATAGGGTTTGTACAGCCCTTTGAGACACTAGTGATTTAGGGCTATACAAATAATCATTGATTGATTGATTGATATTCAGGCTCAAAAATGTAAGGTTCTGGATCATCATTTGTACCAAACTAGTCATTTTTATGTCTTATGAAATCTGCCAGCATTAGTAATGGTTTTTGTTGAAGAAAATAGCAAAAGTCCTGATGCCTCTGTGAAATTAATGCACCAAATGACCAAATACGTAAATATTACATGTTTATAAATGTGCCTGTTTGATGTAATGATGTAATCAATCCCATTACCAACATTTTTAGCTGACTTTTTTTGTGTTTATTTGCTAATTAGAATGCATGAACAAAGAAAGACATATGTGTGCTTGCAAAGTTCCAAAAAAGTACAGCTCCCCTTTAAGCCCTTTGTCTTTTTGCCCCCAAAGAACTCCTGTGTCCAGGAAGTTATTTCCTGAGTTTGTAAACTTAAACACACAGAAAACAAAAAAAAAATGACTGTGAGAAAATAAACATATCAATCTGACCCTCCAAGTATGGATCATATACTAATGCTACTGATACTATCGACAACGTCAATTTATGGATCATCCTATTATGTATCATGCATTTACTCCAACAGTCCTGACACACCAACATGTTATGATCCGCCGCCTGGATCATATATTATTTTGTTTTTTGAGTCCTTTTGTGTTTTTGGATTATTTTTGGACTCTTCCTGTTCCGAGTTTTGCTCTTCCTGATTTATATAGGTTACCATGGTTTCATATTAGTTCCACCTGCTGCTCCTTGTTTTTGACTCACACCTGTTGGTAATCACGTTCTGTATTTAAGCCTGCCTTTTCCGTTCACTCGTCCTCTCCTCGTAGTTTGTGTTACATACAGTTTGTGTTTCACAAGTGACGACTCGGTTTCTCTATATCTGGACTTGCTAGCCTCCGCGCTAAGCCTTTAGTATTTTCTAGCTCCCATGCTAGTTCTGTTTGTTTTGCCTTTTCTGCCTAGTGCAAGTGTTCTGTTTCCTAGTCTGTTTAAAATTTGAATAAATCATTATTTCTTACCGTACGCTGTGTCCTTGCCCGATCTGCATCCTTGAAAGAGCGCCACCCGCACCACAATGCCAGCCAAGCGTCAAACAACAGTTGTTATTATTTTATCCCTTCTCTAGACTCTTATTATTTTACCTGTTGATTTCATATTACCAGTTGTTGACTTTCTGCTGCAACGTGGTTCCATCTACACTTCTTAAACTTTAGAAAGCATATATTTCTTGGTGTTGTTTAAAGCTAGGTTAGTGGCTGGTTTAGCTATTAGCATGCCTGCTCCTGGCTTTCTCTCGGTGTGTAACATGTTTACCCTCTTCCTCTAGCATTAATAATACTTTAAAAGGATACTTACTATTCCAAGAAATTTACTTTATTTGCCGTAATAGATATGATAATTTTTAGTTAAGGGGGACTTCTTTACAATGTGTATGGAAAGATATAATTAGCTGCTAAATGACAATATGACCTGGTCCCTACACACTGGAGCTATTGTAAAAAGAGCTCAGCAGCCCATGCAGTTTTTTCATCGGATGAAAAGACCACATTCTACAGAGGCACTATAGAGAGCCGACTGACCAACTATATCCCTGTGTGGACTGGAACCTGCAGTGCCTCAGACTGGAAGTCTCTGCAGAGAGTGGTGAGGACGGCAAACACAATCATCAGGACTCCTTTTCCTCCTATCCAGGAGATCGCAAAAAGTCTCTGCCTGACCAGGGCTCAGAAAATCTGCAGAGACTCCTCCCACCCCCACCAAAGACTGTTCTCAATGCTGGACCCTAGAAAGAAGTTCCGCAGCCTCCGTAGCAGAACCTCCAGGTTCTGTAACAGCTTCTTCCCCCAGACCGTAAGACTCTTGAACGTATCATAATAATAACCTAAATTCCCCCCAAAAATGGATTATCTTGCTGGAATATGAAGACAATATAACATACATCCATAAACGTGAATGCAATGAAAAAGTGCAATATATTTATCAGTACAGTAATCTATTTATTTATATCTGCACCTTATTGCTCTTTTTTCCTGCACTACAACGGGCTACTGTAACTAAATGTCATTCTTATCTGTACTGTAAAGTTCAAATTTGAATGACAATAAAAAGGAAGTCTAAGTCTAAGTCTTTGTCAACCAGAGAGGATCAGCAATAAAAGGCATTAAAAGACAATAGCAGATCATGCACTTTGGCCGATACCGATAAGTGGCTGATCGATTGGCACATTAAGTACAATTGCTGAAAAGGGAAAAAGGGGTCGGATCAAATAAGCTCTGCTTTCATCCTATTCCTTTTTGGACATGTTGAAATGTGAAACTGTATATAAGTTATGTACCGCATTGCAACTGTTTGCATGGTTGAGGCTGTTCCCCCACTTGACCGCACATTCGTGTTTAAATCCAATTCATCATGCAGTTGAAGCCTCTCAAGCTATCACAACAGTTGTGTAATCTTGGTCAAAGTAAAGGTTTCTAATTTCAAGCCTGTGTTGAGGCCCCTCCTTAGACTTCCATGACAAATGGCGTCAGAAGATCTGAGGCCATTCGTGGTGAGCCCACTTGGTTAGACCCTTGGGACAGGAGACTCAAGTGTGATTGAGCCCGGAGATGGATGAGGCAGGGAAATCTAATTGGGACGCTTGTGTGGGATGTGGAACAGCCTCAGGATGCGTGATGTAGTGTGATGGAGAATGCCGTCACTACGGTTGTTGTCCGGATCCCTTTAGAGAAAGCTTTTAAAGCTGAAAAGGTAGTGGATATCGTGGGAAACTCCACAGGACGGGTCCATGCACAAAAAACGATAACGCCATTTTGCGGATTTTGAGTTGTGGGTATCCACCGCTCTCTACCAAGAGGTAAAATCAAATTTTCCACCAAAGCAATGTTCGCATTGCTTTCGCATTTCACAATTTCACTGTTAAATATTTTGTTTTATTTCAGAAAGCGACAAGCACCCTTCTTTCTGCGGCACAAACAGACAAATCCATCAGGACCAATCTGTGCATCGAAATGTTATGACATCCAATATCAGCGCTCAATGTTCGCTCGCTTTGTGTCTGTTTTCTGTGATTCGAACTAAATAAAGCATCAATGAAGAGTGACTTTGATAAAAATCAGTGAGTGTGTGGCGCCCTTGCCTACGAGGTGCAAAAAGAGATGCTGTCCTGTTAAATCTGAGCGGTCCGTGAGAGCAGGAAAGATCAACATAGTGAGGTGGGAAATATGCCATCTAATACCTGTGTAGATAATGTACTACAGGGGTCGCCAACCCGACCAGACGATCTTTGGGACCCTACCAGTCGATCGTGAAAATATAAAAAAACAAAATAAGGTATTAATTAGGGCTGTCAAAGTTAACGCGATAATAACGTGCTAACTATACATTTCAATAATGGCAAAATATTTTTTTATGCACACACTTCCTTTTTGACTCTCAGGCCGTTGTCAGGCTTCCCCCCTGACAGTTTGTCTATGTTTTAGTTTTTTCCTGTTTCTGTTTTCTCTGTGTTTAGTATTTCCTGTCCTTAGTTCCTGTCTAATGCTCTTATTTGGTCAGCTTCCTGTCTTGTTCCCTGAGTGCTGCGTTTCCCGTCAGCTACAGCTAATTGGCACCTGGCCACACCCCTTGCCAATCAGCCCGCACCTATTTGTACCTGCTTTGTCTTGTGTCAGTTGTTGGATCATTGCTCTTGTCGTGTCGTTTTGTTACAGCTACTACTTGTCATGCTACATTTTGTCCTGGTCGTCGTAGCGGTAAGCTTTTTCTGTTAGCATTAGCCATTTCCAGTATTTCCTGTTTGCTACCCGCTAGCTTCCACGCTAGGTCCTTTTTTTGTTTCTTGCTAGCTTCTATGCTAAAGACCCTTAGTTTGTTATTCCGCCCATGTGCACGCTTTTTTTTGTACCCTTTTGGTTTTGTTTTTGTCTTAGTATTTAATTAAATCATGTTTACTTACCAAATGCCTGCCTCCTTCTCTGCATCTTGGGGTTCAACACCAAATAAATGTGACAGCTGTGCTGTAGCGGGGAGAACCTGGCTGAAGTTCACTTACTACTGATGAGCCACAAATGAGCAGAAATGGACAAACTAAAGTCTACCTTATGGAAATATCAGGTTCAATGCCATGGAAAGTTGTTTTCCCGACAAGAATGGACTCTTTTACATCGTGAGAAGAGACGACATCCCTGCAGCAAACGCCTGCTGTGCTCGTCGTTCAGAGGTGGGTGGTGCTTCACTTACATGTTCAGATTGCGGTGCAGTGAAAACATAACAACTAGATTTTTACTGCGACTGATTTAGTAAGTAAGATTCCATAAAAGCTAAAACAGAAATGAAATACTTTTTTATTGCAAACAGTCGATCCAACTTCAAAACATGTCAAGACACTTTCTTAAAACAACCACACACTTTTCCGGCTTCAAAATAAAAGCACTAAGCTATACATTCGGTTTAACTACATTTACAATAAAAAATGTCTTACACTACAACAGGGGTAGGGAACCTATGGCTCCAGAGCCAGATGTGGCTCTTTTGATGACTGCATCTGGCTCTCAGATAAATCTCAGCTGACATTGCTTAACAGGATAAGTCATGAATAATTACGCTGGTAATCACAGTGTTAAAAATAACCCCGTATCAAGTATACAAAGACATCAGCAAAACCACGCAGCACCATAAGTCGCATTAATGGTAAGAAGCATTTTATTTATTATTGGTTATCTTCAGAATAACAATTTTATTTAAAAGAATAAGAGACTTATCATACTCTAAACATGTTTGTCTTTATTAAAAATGCACGCATTTAGTTGTATTCAGTGTTAAAAAAAACATTATATGGCTCTCACGGAAATACATTTTAAAATATTTGGCTTTCATGGCTCTCTCAGCCAAAAAGGTTCCCGACCCCTGCACTACAATCATGCTTTGTCAAAAAAGGGATGGGCACCTGATCCGTTACTTTTTTGGCACCATATGAAACCAGCCGGTACTACTGAGCACTGATTGACGCAAGATCCAGGGGTGCCTGGGTCACGTCTGAAATAGCACTTTCGAATGGAAAGTACATGCTAGTACTTGCAAGGAAAACAGGCGATATCGAAGTGCACATGCTCTTTGTAATCTTACAACTCATTAATGTTTCATGACTAAAACCCAACCATGCCAAATAGATGGTAAATGGGTTGTACTTGTATAGCGCTTTTATACCCATTTTTAGGGAGCCCAAAGCGCTTTGACAGTATTTCCACATTCGCCCATTCACACACACATTCACACACTGACGGCTGGAGCTGCCATGCAAGGCGCTCACCAGGACCCATCCGGAGCAAGGGTGAAGTGTCTTGCCCAAGGACACAACGGACGTGACTAGGATGGTAGAAGGTGGGGATTAAACCAGTAACCCTCAGATTGCTGGCACAGCCACTCTACCAACTTCGCCACGCCGTCCCCATATAGAAAACGATCTAAGGTGTGGCTCGTCTTTTCCAAATGCGATGCCGATGCAAATTACTCTCATTGCAATATTTGAGACGTTAAAATCAAGGCAAGTGGCAGGAATACTTCCAATCTGTGGAAGCACCTGGCTGAAATATTGTGTAAATTAATTTATTAACTTGTTCTGGTCGAGTCCTCAATTACAGATTGATTAGCAAGCTGCATATTACATTTTATTAATTAATAGAGAAAGTTTAAACATTGTCATGCAGCAATATGAAGACCATTAACTTGTATAACATGTAATGTACAGAATATCTGAAGCAATTATTCAGGTAGAAATACCACATATTATAGCTGGGATGGGCTCCAACCCCTCACGATCCAAAAAGGGACAAGAGGTAGAAAACGGACGGATGGATATTACCAAACATCTTTGACAATCAAAGCATGATCATAACAATCAACATTTTGTGTTATTAATGCGAGAAACTGCTACCCAAACATGGAAGTGTAGCTCCTCCTCTGAATGCAAGTGTTCCTAAAGCGGGAATAAAAATTCTGTATTTCTACAAAATACAAAATCTGGCAAGACAGTTTTAATTTTTTTATTGTCATTTGTCCTTTTTGTGTTGAGCTTTTTAAAAAAAAGCATAATGTTTAAAACACATTTCATTAAAGCAAATCAATGATCTGTTCATGGTGTTAAATCTGCAAAATAATTTGTCTAGGGTTGACAAATGTCACAACATGGCTTGGACGTGAATTGTTTCTACGACGCAGATGAGAATCAGCACGAGCGAGGCGTGGACGTGAGTACATGATATTTATTAAATAAACAAACAAACTACAAAAAGGCAAACCAAGGACGCGCTCTGTGGCGGATAATAATCTATACTAAACTTAAAACAAAACAGCACAATGGCATGACTATATACAAATAAACAAAAGATACTATCTGTGGCATAAACAAAACTTACTCGGCGTGGACCAAAACGAACAGCAAGGCATGAAGCAGATTATCGAGGTCGTGAAGGAGGTGCAGCATGGGTAGGGTGCGTGCGAGTGTGAAGATCCCAGAAAGCAGACAAGAAAAAGAGTGACTTAAGTAGCTATGATGATTAGTGAAAACAGGTGTGAGGCTGAGAACAGGGACGTGACATGACAGGTGAAAACTAATCAGTTGGCATGGAGACGAAAACAAACCAGGAAGTGCCAAGACGGAACTTAAATGTCCAAAAAACTAAACATAACCGGACCAAAACATAAACCTACAGGCGTTACAACAATTTATTTACATCTGCGATTATTCACAATTAATTTTTAGTTAACTATGAACAAAACGTGATTAATCGCGAGTAAATATTTTAATATTTTGACAGCCCCTAGTTTTAATATGACATCAGTGACACCCCACTCGGAAGGTGACCAACTGGCACACATTTAACCCCTGAACACGCCTGCACGCCTCGCCTCACCTCTCTCTCTTCAGCCTCACATCCAGCCACCTCCGAGCATGACACTTCACCCACTCGTCTTGCAAACGCATGTTGAATGATGTGCACAAAAGTCATCGAGCTGCAACAATGCATTAAAGGACTACTGAAACCCACTACTACCGACCACGCAGTCTGATAGTTTATATATCAATGATGAAATATTAACATTGCAACACATGCCAATACGGCCGGTTTATTTTACTAAATTGCAATTTTAAATTTCCCACGAAGTGTCCTGTTGAAAACGTCGCAGAATGATGAGGCTTGACATGTGCTTGTGATGTTGTTGGTTGTAGCAGACATTTTATCCCAGCACCACTCACGGCTAAAAGTCGTACGATTTAATCGCATCATTACACATTATTCTGGACATCTGTGTTGCTGAATCTTTTGTAATTTGTTAAATTAATAACGGAGATTAGAAAGAAAAATGCATTTGGTGGAAAGCGGTGTATTTTGGCCGGCTGTAGCAACACAAACACAGCCGGTGTTTCTTTGTTTGTTGTGAAGCTTTAATATGGAACAGAGCGGTCAAGCAAACATGTTTCTCTACCACATGTCAACCGGCAGGTTTCGGTGAGAAAATGGTGGTAATAAGTCGGCTCTTACCAGAGACAAGAGCGGAGCTTGCGTCCTCCTGCAGTTGTCAAAGAGGCAGCTGCGACTCTCTTGGCTCCTCCATGGCTTCCATCAGAGACACTGGCGGTCACCACCCCCCTCCGACTTTCAGGTATGACTTTATAATCTCACTAAAACACTAGTAACACAATAGGCAGATAAGGGATTTTGTGCGTCACGCGCACATCGGCTTCTACTTCCGGTACAGGTAAGGCTTTTTTATTAGCGACCAAAAGTTTTATTAGCGACCAAAAGTTGCTGGCGGTCACCACACCCCTCCAACTTTCAGGTATGACTTTATAATCTCACTAAAACACTAGTAACACAATAATCAGATAAGGGATTTTGTGCGTCATGCGCACATCGGCTTCTACTTCCGGTACAGGCAAAGCTTTTTTATTAGTGACCAAAAGTTGCTGGCGGTCACCACACTCCTCCGACTTTCAGGTATGACTTTATGATCTCACTAAAATACTAGTAACACAATAATCACATAAGGGATTTTTCAGAATTATCCTAGTAAATGTGTCTAATAACATCTGAATCGCTCTGACTGCCCTCGTCTTTTTTTTTCTTTTTTTTTCTTCTAGTCCATCACTCTCACTATCCTCATCCACAAATTTTTCATCCTCGCTCCAATTAATGGGGCAATTGTCGCCTTCTCGGTCAGAATCGCTCACGCTGTTGGTGGAGGAGCCCTCACACCGGTGACGTCACGCGCACATCGGCTTCTACTTCCGGTACAGGCAAGGCTTTTTTATTAGCGACCAAAAGTTGCGAACTTTATCGTGGATGTTCTCTACTAAATCCTTTCAGCAAAAATATGGCAATATCGGGAAATGATCAAGTATGACACATAGAATGGACCTGCTATCCCCGTTTGAATAGGAAAATCTCATTTCAGTAGGCATTTAAGGCTGACTGCTACAACGCATTAGACATTTTCTAGCATCCAACTGCATGCGCGGACTTGATTTTGGGGACACATCAATAGAAAGGAGCCCACACTTTCTGGGCAGCAATCTACCGGCTTTGTGTCTTCAGCAATGCTCTGCCGGAAGTTCTGCCACGTCTTTCACAAAACTGTAATGTTCCTTAAAGGTGGAAAGTGCCACCGTCGGGCAGAGGCCTGTGTGTCGGTAAATAAGTCCACGTCATCATCATCATTGCTCGACTGCAACAGGAAGCTAAAAAGCCAAATACTAGAGTCCGTGAATATTGCTCCAAAATACGGATTTGGTGTTGATTTATATAGAAAAGGAAACATAATAATTTTTATCATATACCTACACAAATATTTAGGTATATATCTACATACATATCTACATAAATACATACATTTACTGGTCAATAATTTATACCCACTTTAATCACTTTACTTATGCACAAAAATACAGGACATACGTACAATATACACATAGTGTATACAGTCACTTGAACACAAATACTAAGTAGTGATAACAGTAACCAACAACAAGTAAATAACTAACCCCCCAAAAATATATAATAATGTAAACACTTTGTTGTGTTAAAAACCCTTGTTCTTATATATATAGATATTTAAATATTGTAAATATCTTCATTTTTTTTTTTTTTTTTCAGCACAGTGGTAAGGGGTTAGTGCATCTGCCTCACAATACGAAGGTCCTAAGTAGCCCTGGGTTCAATCCCGGGCTTGGGATCTTTCTGTGTGGAGTTTGCATGTTTTCCCCATGACTGCGTGGGTTCCCTCCCATATCCAAAGACATGCACCTGGGGATAGGTTGATTGGCAACACTAAATGGTCCCTAGTGTGTGAATGTGAGTGTGAATGTTGTCTGTCTATCTGTGTTAACCCTGTGATGAGGTGGCAACTTGTCCAGGGTGTACACCGCCTTCCGCCCGAATGCAGCTGAGATAGGCTCCAGGGACCCCCCGCAATCCCAAAAGGTACAAGCGGTAGTAAATGGATGGATAGAATTAAGGTTAAACTTTCTTTTAATTCGGCGTTCAAACTGTTCCAAAGTTTAACCCCAGTTAATGAAACACAAAAGCTTATTCACATTGTGCATATATTTAGAATTTTAGGATTGAAATTACCCCTTAAATTATAAACCCCCTTCTCTTTCAGTGAAAAACGTTTCCACATTTCCAGGCAGTGAATTATTTATTGCTTTGTATGTAATTTGTGCTGTTTGTTGTTTCACAAGATCTTTGAATTTCAATAGTTTTGAATGTAATAACATGTGAAGAGTTCATATGCAAAAGCAGATAAATCCATTTTGACCGATTCTGTATATTAACGATTTTCTGCCTGCTGGTGTTGCCGGTACATATACAAGCATACAATGGTTTATTTAATATCAACATAAGCAAGTCATGAAAGCCTAAACTTTTAAGAAATGCTGATGTAATGAATGGCTTTCAAATAAGAGTGTTTGATGTGGTTTTACGTCAAAAGCAGATATATCCAAATTATGATATGTTGCAAAAACAGATATCTCCAAAATCGTTTTCTTTGCGGTCGTTATTTCGCATAATATTCAAGATAAAGATAGAGAGAAAAACAGAACGTGAAATTTATCGAAAGCCACATTTCAAGGTAACAACTGTTCACATTTATTTACTTCATTATTTAACAGTTTCGATCCCTTGGTACGTATAATAAATCTAGCTGTCCCTGCGAACATTGTTTTTTCGTACTTGCTAACCGGACATGCTTTTTTGGAACTGTGACCTCACATATTTACCTTGTGCTTTTCAGCACAAAATGAAAAAACGAAAAAACAGTGTTGCAATGAAGACAATGTTTTATTAATAAAAACAAGCACAAATGCTCAACCTGGTTTGCCTATCAAAAACACTCCTGTGCAGATATCAGCTCACTCATCATCGCTATCGACATTAGCTCCATGCTCGACAACATCGTTTAACGCAGCGGTGTAAAACTCACGGACACGCGTGCTAGCGCCAACATCAAATAACTTCAACACGTCAGTTTTTTTCGCTGGCTTAACAGTGTTCACAGGAGAAACTTCCAAATTATTCATGCGCGGATAACAACACTGAGTGAGTCCGAGCGCGCTGCCATTTTGTTTGTCACGTGATCCCGTACTGCAGCGCTGGTTGGGCAAATGGATATATCGGCTTTTGTGATAAATGATCCATGGCGCTTATCGGCCTTTGCAATAAATCGCTGAACTAAATGACGTCAAAAGCGGCATTTGTCTGCATTTGCAAACAAATTGATTTTGGTATACCACAATAGAAGTGGTGGACTATATATTACCGAGGCTGGGCTAAACTTTATCAAAATGGCGTTTATCGGTTTTTGCGTATGAACTCTTCATGTATTTGTGTGATTCGTATATCGTGCCTTATAAACGACTCTTATTGCTTTCTTCTGCAGGGTGATAGGTGGATATGGAATTGCCCCAAACCTCTGCACAGTAGTGCAAGTTAATGGCATTCTTATCTTTGCACAAATATTTTTTAACCTTCTCTACCTACTTATCAATACAATTTAATATTCAGCCTTTTAAACATTCAGCAATTGCAGACGGTCAATGAGAACAGGTTATAAAATAATATACCATAGCGATTGGTAATATTGTTTAGTGAACTGTAAGTACCGAACGTTGGCTGCAGAGGCATACTTGCCAACCTAAAGACCTCTGATTTCGGGAGGTGTGGGGTGGGGGAGAGTGGTCGGGGGTGGGGCGGAGGCGTGGTAGGGGGCGTGGTTGGGGTGGGGGGCGTGGTTAAGACGGGTGGCGTATAATTCACCAACTCAAGTATTTCATATATATACATATATATATATATATATATATATATATATATATATATATATATATATATATATATATATATATATATATATATATATATATATATATATATATGTATATTTTAAATTTATAGTTGATGCACGATTAGATCTTGTTTTGGTTTTTGGCTGAGATCAGGGATCTAGGGCTTGAAAAGGTTGGTGACTATTAATACATACAAAATACGTATGTAGCCACTTCTTTCTCGAATGACGAACTGAATAGTGTGTTTGCTTTGCCGTTGTTGTCCTGTGATTCAGCTGTCAGCGTAATGATGTCATGATGCAGCAGACAATGTAAACCCTGCACCTCTCTGTAAAGGGATCACCCTAAAAGGTGTTTGTTTGGATGAAAATATTTCATTACAGTTATGGAAAAAGCCTTCGCCTAAAAATAATGATCTGATTCCACTAATTTAGGTGCAGGCTGGCACAACCTACTGTAGGATTAGTCTGTTATTGCAGATAAACATTATTTGGAGTTTTTTGTTTTTGCTGCAAAATCTGTAAACAATTCTCAAAATTCCGTTTTCATAATAAAGATATATCTTTTTTCCTTGTTTTCTGTAAAACAAGTAAATTAGAGACATCTCTTTTTGCGCATGAACTCTGCATATTTTTGTCACCATCACATTCTGTATGTGCATCCACATGCCACAGTCACACTGCTGAATTGTAGTGAACTGCAGTTTACTGCACATAACACAAGCAGCTACTGTATACTTAAATTCATAATACTGTACATAGCGTATTTTTCTAAGTATAAGTCGCAGTTTTTTTTTCATAGTTTGGCTGAGGGTGCGACATATACTCCGGAGCGACCTATGTGTGAAATTAATAACACATTACTGTGAAATATTAAATAATATTATTTATCTCATTTGCCGAAGAGACGAAGAAAATGTCAGCAATCGTCAAGCAGACGTCAACCAATAAAAATTCGGCGGGGGAGGGTCATGGCAGAAGTGCATTGTGGGTCATGGAATGCTAACTGCTATATGCTATATGCTACTGCCGTAGCTATTAAAATGGATCATTTCAACGTTGGCGGTAACTTATAAAAACTGAGAAGGGCTGAACAAAAATGGCACCAAAAAGTAAATCCTGTACTGCAGATTACAAACTGGACATAGTGAAATATGCAGCAGAAAACGACAAGAGGAAGCAGCGCATACCTTTGGAGTTGGCAGAGTTGTTTAGAAGCAACATCGAGGAAGAAGATTTCATTGGATTTATCGATTAGAATTGACAGATTGTTTGGTAAACGTATAGCATGTTCTATATGTTATAGTTATTTGAATGACAGGGTTTGTGTGATGTGTCAGTGCAGTAACACTGCGTAGAAGTGCTTGTAGCTAGCGCATGTTGCATGTTGTATGCTGCTTCTGCCTGCTACTGTCTGCTTTCAGCTACTGCCACCGGCTAGCCCTCCTTACGGGGGGTGAAAAGAGGAGCCGAGCGCGTAAGCCTCCTCTTGCCGGTACACAGCCTCTCCACCAACAAGACTCCTACAGTGCCTCCTTGCGGCCACACACGGTAACTGGGACCTCGCGGTCTCAGGCTAAACTGTAGGGTATCTCGGAGCAGCAGTGGGCCCCAAAGGCGAGGTGTGGAGGCCCACCAATGTGTGGACACGCCCTGACACACCCCACCCACTCCGGGCAACCCAAGATCTCCATACTTTCTGCTCAGGCTTGCGCCACAGAGAGATCACTCCAGCCTCCCCCCAAAAGGAAGGAAACAACACGGAAGCTGGCAGTCTTAAGTTTCACCCGATTGGTGCCAGCTTCGACGGTGGGAGGAATCATGGAGAATGAACTCCCCCAGGCGCAACCCATCATCACTGCTGACGAACGGATGCCTATGATGAACATACCAGGCACGTTCTCCATTGGTTATTTATGCGTCATATAAGGTACACTTATTCAGCCTGTTGTTCACTATTCTTTATTTATTTTCAAATTGCCTTTCAAATGTCTTTTCCTGGTGTTGGATTTTATCAAATACATTTTCCCCCAAAATGTGACTTATACTCCAGTGCGACGTATATATGTTTTTTTACTTCTTCATTATGCATTTTTGGCCGATGCGACGTATACTCCGGAGCGATTTATAATCCGAAACATACAGGAGCTATAAATGGTAAATAGTTATACTTGTATAGCACTTTTCTACCTTTTTTTTAAGGAACTCAAAGCGCTTTGACACTATTTACACATTCACCCATTCACACACACATTCACACAGTTATGGCGGGAGCTGCCATTCTAGGCGATAACCAGGACCCATCAGGAGCAAGGGTGAAGTGCCTTGCTCAAGGACACAACAGACGTGACTAGGATGGTAGAAGGTGGGGATTGAACCAGTAACCCTAAGATTGCCGGCAAGGCCACTCTCCCAACTTCACCAAAGGTGCCAATATCCTGTGAAGTGGACATGCATAACCAGGTTACTTTTTCCAAAAATGATTAACTCTGAGGGCAGCACAGTGGAAAAGGGGTTAGTGCATCTGCCTCACAATACGAAGGTCCTGAGCAGTTCTGGGTTCAATCCTGGGCTCAGGATCTCTCTGTGTGGAATTTGCATGTTCTCCCCATGGCTGCGTTGGTTCCCTCCGGTTACTCCATCTTCCTCCCACCTCAGAAGACATGCACCTGGGCATACGTTGATTGGCAAAACTAAATTGGCCATAGTGTGTGAATGTGAGTGTGAATGCTGTCCGTCTATCTATGTTGGCCCTGCGATGAGGTGGCGACTTGTCCAGGGTGTACACCGCCTTCCCCCAGCAACCCCAAAAGGGACAAGCGGTAGAAAATGGATGGATTAACAAGAGGATGTAAATGTAGAAGGTCTTAGTTCACAAGGTGCATCAGTGCTGCCTTACTCCTTCGCATCCATCTAACAGTTCAAACCATGTGACCCCTGATGCATTTTTTGATAACATACGGAATTACTTTTCTTCAAACTGAATGAATACAGTTAGATCCGTTGGTAAACTTCGTACAAGAGCAATGCCAAATCTACAAGTATTCAGCTGGTGCCAAGGATCAGCATTTAGCTCTGTCTGCAGTTCTTTGGCTGATGTCAATACAGATTGAATAAAAAAGGGCAGGGGCAGTGGTTGTTAGCCTTTGGTGGAGATCCTTATCTTGTTTACTAGCTTCTTCAGCAGGTATTTTCCTGATAATTTATTCCATCTAGTAAAAAAAGATGTTGGTATAAGGACATAAAAAAAACTTGACCACAGTGTCTTCACACACTCTCATTAGGATGAGGCATAGCATCTTGTCATGTGCATTAAATGAGTAACCACCTGCTGAATGGGAAAACACACATTGGTGTAACCTCCAGAGGTCTTATCTGAGCCCGGGACAAGACACGGGCTGATGATAATTAGAATGAGAAAAGATACCAGCTGTTTGATCTCTTGTCCCGCAACTGCAACGTTGGCAAAAATAGATATAGTATAAGTCAACGTAACCCATTTAGTTCGACGGTCCTTGGACTGGCGGACTCACGTCGAAATTAGCGAGGCGGATTGGCAATACTAAAGGGTCCATAATTTGTGTAAATGGTAAGTGGGTTGTATTTGTAGAGCGCTTTTCTACCTCTTTTTAAGGAGCCCAAAGCGCTTTGACAGTATTTCCACATTCGCCCATTCACACACACATTCACACACTGACGGTGGGAGCTGCCATGCTACGCGCTCACCAGGACCCATCTGGAGCAAGGGTGAAATTTCTTGCCCAAGGACACAACGGACATGACTAGAATGGTAGAAGGTGGGGATTGAACCAGTAACCCTCAGATTACTGGCACAGCCACTCTACCAACTTCACCATGCCGTCTGTATGTCTATCTGTGTTGGTCCTGCGATGAATCGACAACTTGTCCAGGGTGTACCCTGCCTTATGCCCGAGTGCAGCTGGCTTAGGCTCTAACACCCTGTGACCCCTAGAATGACAAGAAGTAAAAAAAATGGATGGATGGATGGACAGTTATCAACATAACTTAAACTGGAGCCAAAAACAGCCACTCTTTGCTCATTTTGGGTTTTGCTTTTGACAAAGACATTGAGAGAATGTTTGACAATAAAGTATGTTGTATGTCTGAACAGTTTATTGACATTGGTTTCCTGGATTTTTCTTGATTTTCACAAGTTTTATACTCTCAATTCAGCGGTTCTTAACCTTACTGACCTCAGGCGCCAACTTTTCTAGTACAGATGTTACCACTGAGTTGATATTTTTACTCTTGATGTCCCCAACTCTGTGCATCGGTTGGGGACATCTCTGCACTGCTGACCCGTCTCCGCTTGGGATGGTCTCCAGCTAGCCCCACTATGGGCTGGACTCTCACTATTATGTTGGATCCACTATGAACTGGAGTTTCACAATATTATGTTAGACCCACTCGAGGTCCATTGCTTTCGGTCTCCCCTAGAGGGGCGGGGGTTGCCCACATATGCGGTCCTCTCCAAGGTTTCTCATAGTCATTCACATCGACGTCCCACTGGGGTGAGTTTTTCCTTGCCCTTATGTGGGCTATGTACCGCGGATGTCATTGTGGCTTGTGCAGCCCTTTGACACACTTGTGACTTCGGGCGGTATAGCTCGTTTGGTAGAGTGGCCGTGTCAGCAACTTGAGGGTTGCAGGTTCGATCCCCGCTTCTGCCATCCTTGTCACTGCCGTTGTGTCCTTGGGCAAGACACTTTACCCACCTGCTCCCAGTGCCCACCCACACTGGTTTACATATGTAACTTAGATATTGGGTTTCACAATGTAAACCGCTTTGAGTCACTAGAGAAAAGCGCTATATAATTATAATTCACTTCACTTCACATTTAGGCCTGTATAAATAAACTTGATTGATTGATTGGTTGATAATCATATTCGGTAATTATATCCAACCTACTTATAGTTAAAAACCTTGTCAAATGATATGAAAGCATGTGTTAATCACAAAGAATATTATCAAGGCTTGGGTCAGGCTGATTCCAAAAATGAATACTGATCAAATATACTGCAAAAGAAGGGACTAATAAAAACTAATGAAAATAAATGTACAAACAATTATGTTAAATTAAAATAAATACATTTGAACTAAATTAATAATAAACAATAATGTATATGTTTCCTAAACTATGAAAACATTAAAGCGCAAATAAAAATACAGCTTCACCCTTTTGGTCATAATTTTTGCGCTTATGAAACTTCTCTAGGAATTTCTCTTGCTTCAGACTTCTTCTGTTTGTTTGATATTGTCATTCCACGTGGTGGAAAAGTGTATTACAACTAAGTACTGCTGTGGCCCATACAGACCATGGATAGAGCTGCTGCATTCATTTTGTTGTATGCTTTGACTACAAAGAGAGTCACAGCTTTCGAACATCCGCAAGCGGTTAATAATCTTTGAAAAGAGTCCAGGTGAACACTGCCATGCTTTTAGTTTGAATCCTACTTTGAATAGGAAGTCACTGTATAAAGCTGTAGAGCTCAAGTTAAAAGTTAAAGTACTAATGATTGTCACACACACACTAGGTGTGGTGAAATTAACCTCTGCATTCCACACCCTGGGAGGTGAGGGGAGCAGTAAGCAGGGTGGCAGGGCTCGGGAATAATTTTTGTGTTTTAACCCCCAATTCCAACCCTTGATGCTGAGTGCCAAGCAGGGAGGTAACAAGTCCCATTTTTATATTCTTTATTATGACTAGGCCGGGATTTGAAGTCACAGTGCAGACACTCTAACCCCAAGGCCACTGAGCAGGTCAGCAAGTCGGCTGACAGTTTAGTTGCTGTTGCCATTTAATAGGTCTTAGAACATATTGAGTGATAAAAGTAACAATACTACAACACATTTCGACATACACGGAACACTTTTCCATAGAAAAGACTGACGTGGGTCTCAGAATTTATGTCGACAAAAGTAGTTGACCATTGATGTAGACAGAGACTAGCCAAGCACACGCTGGGTCAGCACTTGATGATCCGTACAGTTATTCTGAAACAGAGTGCCATAATCATTATGGAACCAATGTGTACATTTTTTACATTTTTCCTGCTTCTCAAAACCCAAACTGATAACTTATTTATGTAATTAGTCTGTGCACAGCCATATGCACGAAAAACGTGGTTTTGACAAATATACTTGTAAATTTGTCTTTAAAAAAGTCAGTATCTTCAATGATGGTAAAGTACACACATCGCTTTAGTCCTCAGATTGACTCTTATAAACATTTAGCATTTTTTTAAACGCCATGGCAAAAAGAAAATGGCGCGGTCCTTTCTTGGCGTTTATGTTTGGGGCAGCTTTAGCAGCGCAGCCGACTTTGCAGGCCCTCAAGACACCATGAGTTTCAGGTAAGGTTTGATGTGTTAAAGCTCAATGTTTTTTTTCCCCTACCCGTGGGATATTTGCAGAACATTTGGAACAAATAGCACGTGAAATGTCTTTCTAGAAAGAGTCCAGAAGTCCCCGTAGATGTTTACAGTGAGTTTAGGGAAATTTACGTAATTTCCTTCCCCCGCCATACGTAACAGTTTAGTGCTTAAAAGCATTCCTAAGTATTTTTAAAAGGAGCAAGAGGATGGAAACCCTCAGGAGTCTGAGTCCGAAATCACTATTAAACAGGTAATTATACTGTAATAAAGAAGAGAAGAGAGATCCCTCTCACAATGTGCTCATTTTCTGTCATTTCTGTACAACTTTGATTCTATCTGTCAAACAGAATTTGCTCAAGGTGTCTCTTTAAATATTAAAAATATGACAAATGAAGAGAGCAAGGGGATTTAAAGGAGAGGAACCTCACATATGCATTGTCATGGGGTATATCTGTGTTGGCCCTGCGATGAGGTGTCGAATTGTTCAGGGTGTATCTCGCTGACAGCCCGGGTGCAGCTGGGATAGGCTCCAGCCCACTGCAACCCCATAGGGGACAAGCGATAGAAAAATGATAGATGGATGGATCTCGGTATCAAAGTAAAAATGAGACTTTAATGGTGACTGTAAATGTCTTTGCTGCTGGAATAAAGTAAATGAAGCTGTATGTTCAGTGACTTTTAGCAGTAGAGGAATGATACATGTACCGTCTGAAGGTTAAGTGTTTGTGTAGCTTGACGCATGCATATATTATTATGAAATGTGCTGGTCTTGAATCGCCTGCTTGTTCTCCACATTTGCCTATTTATTGTTTTTTTCTTGGTTTGGTTGAGCCTTTTCTTGACAATCTTCTTCCAGTTGCTGCGATGCGTCGCATGTGCACATTGATACAAGTTAAAGTTGAAGTACTAATAATTGTCACACACGCACGAGATGTGGCAAAATTATTCTCTGCATTTGACCCATCAAGCTTGATCACCCGCTGGGAGGTGAGGGGAGCAGTGGGCAGCAGCGGTGGCTGCGCCCGGGAATCTTTTTGGGTGATTTAACCGCCAATTCCAACCCTTGATGCTGAGTGCCAAGCAGGGAGGTAATGGGTCCCATTTTGTTTATAGTCTTTAGTATGACTCCGCCGGGGTCTCAGGGCGGACACTCTAACCACTAGGCCACTGAGTAGTTGCCATAGCGACACATATGCAACCATGCGCTCCAACTATTTTGGAAATATTAAAACCCAAACGTACAGTACGAAGGTGATTCTTGTAGGGCGGGGCCGACAAAACAATATCAATGTATATCGCAATAGACACATAATCGATATCAATATAAAGTGCGTTCCATAAAATATTCAATATTTCTTTATATTTTTGGGATGGAACAACACAGAAATGATGAAGCAAGATTTGTTTCATGAAGTCTCGCAAACAGGAAACAGGAAGTTTCAATGAGCAATGGGGACATGCTAACAGCCAATCAGCTAACAGTATTCACTAAGCAATGGGAAGGACACGTGTGCAGAGACGAAACCGATGAGCCGACAGCAGGCTTGGACAAACAATGGTCCTGCCCAAGATGAGGGCCAGGAGGTGGAGCATGTAGCGGAGCAGAGAGGCGGGGCACGCCTGTAGCGGCAGTGCAGCCATCAGAGTCAGGTGCGTAGTTCACACCCGTGCTCTCAATCCCTACATCTTCTTCTGCAGCATAAAAGGGGAGAAGGAGAAACAATCGGGGCAGAAGTAGGAGAGGAAACCACGGCAAACAACAGACCACGAAGACGAGGAGATAGACCCAGAGCGAAATGAACCCCACGGAAGACGCAGCCACCGGCCACCGACCACCGAAAGGTGCGCCGCAACGAGCAGGAAGGAACGGCGCTCTAGAAATTGGCGTGACTGAATGGCAAGAAAACTCATTGATTTGAATAATAAATGAGAGTCAAACCTGCTACCATGCGTCCTGCACTGATCGTCACTGCAAACCACACGATGACGGCTGAAGACATGTCACAACACGCTAACAAATCTGGTTGCGCTGTCTTTCTGTCCCTCCGTGGATTCTCTGCATGGAGTGAAAAGAGAAACTGTGATATCTAGATTTTTCAACTCAAAAACACAAACTTGTCTTTAGTTTTGTTGGTTTTAATGCAGACAGCCATCTCGTTTCTCGAATCTGCAACTACCTTCAAATCTACTTTAATTATTTCATTACCTCAGCCGCTCATCCTACCTGGCTACCAGGCACCCTCTCCACTGATAAACAGCACCCTTGGTAAGTTGGAAATTGTACGACTGTATTTATTAATAGGTCATGTAGGTCGATATCGATCAAGATGAAAAAGGTATATTTTGATATAATTTTCAGCCCTAGATTCATGTTGGTCCTGTTTCTTTGCAGTTTTCCTGACACATGAAACTTAAAAAATTTGGAGGGGTGCACTCTGCCCTTTAGCCACTAGTTGACAGTTGAGTGTTGAATATACTGCAATGTGTTTTGCGGCAGGCAGCACGGTGGCACAAGGGTTAGTGCAAGTGCCTCACAATTGGAAGGTCCTGAGTAGTCCTGGGTTCAATCCCGGGCTCGGGATCTTTCTGTGTGGAATTTGCATGTTCTCCCCGTGACTGTATGGGTTCCCTTTGGGTACTCCTTTCACCTCCAAAGACATGCACCTGGGGATAGGTTGATTGGCAACACTAAATGATCCCTAGTGTGTGAATGTGAGTGTGAATGTTGTCTGTCCATCTGTGTTGGCCCTGTGATTAGTTGGTGACTCGTCCAGGGTGTACACCGTCTCCCGCCCGAATACAGCTAAGGTTGGCCCCTCGCCACCCCAAAAGGGAATAGCGGTAGAAAATGGATGAATGGATGGGTGTTTTGCGACAATTCCAACTTTGACCAAAGCGTCAGTAGAGTGGCGCATTCCATCATGTTCAGCAGACTGCGTTGCAAAAACGATTAAACCTCCCACCCTTCTTCCTCTCACGAGAGATTCATTAAGGAATGGGGCCACAACAATCCCTTCCCTAAAAGCACACAGCAGATACATGCATGCCGGACTAGCAGCATTACTGTAGGCAAAGTTAAGGGGTTAATCCAACCGTTGTTGAACCATCTCAAACATCTCTTCAAACCTCATAGTCAACTGCCAAAAGCACATCACCTTATGGGTTTATTAGAGTTCTTCGGAAATCGTTTATCTTGCATGTGGGACCCAGTAAGCAGTATTAGTGAAGTAAAAAAAAAAAAATCTAAATTATTCCTCTTACATTGTGAACTACCACTTTGAATATCATATTTCCCCTCCAGCTTCCTCTCAGTGCTATTACTTTCCTAACTCTTGAAATGCAATTACTGAAGCTGATATTAATTCCAATGTAATTATGTACCAGATAAAACGTAACCAGCTCTTGTGCGAAGTCAAATGAATTTTAAACTAGGTCTAATTGAGTCATTATTTCAACTAAAACCCCATTATTGAATGGATGTCACATGTATTATTAGAAGTGGAATACAACAGTAGGGGACTACTTTGCTGATTGCATTAGCCAGGTGTAGATTAGCCATCTGTGCATCAGTTGTCTGTGTCCACTCAAGATGATCTCCTGCTGGCCCCACTATGGACTGGACTCTCACACTATTATGTTAGTTCCACTATGGACTGAACTCTCACACTATTATGTTAGATCCACTATGGACTGAACTCTCACAATATTATGTTAGATCCACTATGGATTGAACTCTCACACTCTTATGTTAGATCCACTATGGACTGAACTCTCACACTGTTATGTTAGATCCACTATGGACTGAACTCTCACAATATTATGTTAGATCCACTATGGACTGAACTCTCACAATATTATGTTAGATCCACTATGGATTGAACTCTCACACTATTATGTTAGATCCACTATGGACTGAACTCTCACACTGTTATGTTAGATCCACTATGGACTGAACTCTCACAATATTATGTTAGATCCACTATGGACTGAACTCTCACACTATTATGTTAGATCCACTATGGACTGAACTCTCACAATATTATGTTAGATCCACTATGGATTGAACTCTCACACTCTTATGTTAGATCCACTATGGACTGAACTCTCACACTGTTATGTTAGATCCACTATGGACTGAACTCTCACAATATTATGTTAGATCCACTATGGACTGAACTCTCACAATATTATGTTAGATCCACTATGGATTGAACTCTCACACTATTATGTTAGATCCCCAGCGCCCCCCGCGACCCCGAAAGGGAATAAGCGGTAGAAAATGGATGGATGGATGGACTATGGACTGAACTCTCACACTATTATGTTAGATCCACTATGGACTGAACTCTCACAATATTATGTTAGATCCACTATGGACTGAACTCTCACAATATCATGTTAGATCCACTATGGACTGAACTCTCACACTATTATGTTAGATCCACTATGGACTGAACTCTCACAATATTATGTTAGATCCACTATGGATTGAACTCTCACACTATTATGTTAGATCCACTATGGACTGAACTCTCACACTATTATGTTAGATCCACTATGGACTGAACTCTCACAATATTATGTTAGACTGAACTCTCACAATATTATGTTAGACTGAACTCTCACAATATTATGTTAGATCCACTATGGACTGAACTCTCACAATATTATGCTAGATCCACCCGACTTCCATTGCATCAGTCACCCGCAGTAGTGTGTGTGTGTGTGTGTGTGTGGGGGGGGGGTCGTCAATTTCATTGTCATCCCATTGGGTTGAGTTTTTTCTTGCCCTGATGTGGTACCTGAGCCGAGGATGTCGTTGTGCAGCCCTTTGAGACACTTGTGATTTAGGGTTATGAAAGTAAACTTTGATTGATTGATTGATTGATAGTAAAAAAAAAAAAAAAAAAAACTTTCTAAGATGAAAAATACCAGGTGACAACATCAGGCTGATAAACGTTTTATTTTGTGTACATTGAAGAGCTTTCATATATATATATACAGTATGTCATTCTGCACCAAAATTATTCTATTCTTTTACGGCCTCATTTTTCGATGCTCAACTGCTTCCACAATTCTCAACATAATTAAACCCTTTTCCAACATCAATTGTTTTCATTTCACTAGGACACAATGGCCTTTCGCGTGACACAGTCCCGCAAATTATCCCATTTTCTGTAATTCCATATTCTATGTGACTAAATTCTCGTTGAAAATTATTGGACAGGTTTTACATGTTCTACAGCAGTGGTCCCCAACCCCCGGGCCACGGCCTGATACTGGACCATGGATCGATTGGTACCGGGCCAGACAATAAATAGTTATTTCCGAACAATCTTTTACTTTGAAAAATGACCGTATTCTCTCGGTAAAATCAAGGTCACTTGAGCGCCAAAATTTAACCCAGCTATAAAAAGGAGTAAAAAACATACGTCCTTGGAAAGTTTCTGTTCATGTAAACTCACAATACCGGTATGTTTTAGCGCTTTCATGGCGAGTTTACTCACATATATAAGTAAGAACTTTACAGTACTTTATATTATAAATGGCAACAGCGGAGGATGAATGTCATACAACAAGAAGAAAAAGAAGAAGGTTATTGATTACGGAATTATTCAGATCCCAACTACAGATCAGCTGGTACCAGAAGGTAAGAAAAGTTGATTTTGCATAATATTGCGAAACAAAACACCAAATAATATGTCTTACCTTATACACACACCATAAAAATATTTGTATGGGGACGGTGTGGCAATGTTGGTAGAGTGGATGTGCCAGCAATCTGAGGGTTACTGGTTCAATCCCCACCTTCTACCATCCTAGTCACGTCCGTTGTGTCCTTGGGCAAGACACTTCACCCTTGCTCCTGATGGGTCCTGATGAGCGCTTTGCATGGCAGCTCCCCCCGTCAGTGTGTGAATGTGTGTGTGAATGGGCAAATGTGGAAATACTGTCAAAGCGCTTTGGACTCCTTAATAAAGGGTAAAAAAAGTGCTATACAAGTACAACCCATTTACCATATATGTTTAATGCGCCGACAAAGTGGTACTAGAATAATTTAATAGATTTTTGAGTGCCATGTGTAATTTTCTATATTTTCAACGGAATATTTAACATGTTGGTGTTGTTTACCTGAGACCAATCATAGTGCATACTACACATATCTCTTACGTTTGACTGCCATCTACTGGTCATCCTTATCATGACACCAAGTACCAAATAAAATAGCTACGAGGTTGGTAAGCTCAACCAAACATATTCCTTACATTAGGCGCACCGGGTTATAAGATGCACTAAAAAAGATTTTAAGTGTGCCTCATAGTCCGGAAAATACGGTATGTGTCACAGTCATTTAACAGCAACATACATGCAATGTTGAGGAATAATTACTAGAGTGGTGTTTCCTAACTGTGAACTTTAGATTGATAAGGGAAAATCACATTTCATGGCCCTCTGGACCAAGTTTATACACTCTTTAAATATTTACACCTGGGTTAGAATGCAGAAAAAAACAGTAGACCTTTATTCAACTATTAATGTTTGGTGAAGCAACAGAACCTCACATGTACGTCAGTGTGCTTGACAGATACCTTAGCTGTCAAATCGAACTGCCAGATGTCCAGCATCATTTGGTCAAAATGTGATAGCATAGCACCTAATTTACATAAACCTGACAGCACACTCAATATGGCTCTGGCCAGTCTAAGGGTATATTAAATTATGATATTAGTTTTTCATCAGAATAATTATATATGGGAACGGCTAAACCTTGATTTAGTATTGCGATTGTGCTGACTTTAGGACAGTGGGCAAACATTCTATATATATATATATATATATATATATATATTGCCAAAAGTATTTGGCCACCTGCCTTGACTCACATACGAACTTGAAGTGCCATCCCATTCCTAACCCATAGGGTTAATTATCATGTCTGTCCACCCATTGCAGCTATTGCAGTTTCAGTTTATAGAAATATTCGACCATTCTTCCGAAAGTGCAATGGTGAGGTCACACACTGATGTTGGTCCAGAAGGCCTGGCTCTCAGTCTCCGTTCTAATTCATCCCAAAGGTGTTCAATCTGGTTCAGGTCAGGACTCTGTGCAGGCCAGTCAAGTTCATCCACACCAGACTCTGTCATCCATGTCTTTATGGACCTTGCTTTGTGCACTGGTGCACAGTTATGTTGGAAGAGGAAGGGGCCCGTTCCAAACTGTTCCCACAAGGTTGGGAGCCTGGAATTGTTTATGCTACATTATTATACAACCAGTAAGCCACAAACTAAGAGTCTTCCCTCAATAAACTCAGAAGTATTGCTAATTAGTAACCCTAACCCTACCCGTAATCCTTATATGTTCCCCTAGTGTCCAAATAACTGTAAATTAAGTAATTAGCAACGACTTATAGTGAATATGTTCCCCGTACTAAAGTGTTACCATGTAAACCAACCTGAAGTGTACAATAAGCAGCAACAGTTTAAAAATACAACGAAACACAATATTCTAACAAGAAAAAGGGTTGTTGATATTCAACTAATACCCGCATATTTGCTTGTTAATATATGTTACTTTTTTTGTCTAAAAAAAAAAAATCTTTGCTTCATAGCCAATTATGTAATCATCCCTGCTACTACAAAATGTAATTGATTATCCATCTGTGAGAAACATTGCTACTACAGTACATGTATTTGCAATCGGGTAAATCACAAAGTTGTTGGAATTGAAATGGTATGTTTGGTTTTAAACAATCTTCCAAGGACTACTGTGGAAGCAATTTCCCACACACGTCTACTCAGTAAACAAATACATTGCAGGCCATGCAGCCTTTGGCTCGTGGGAGTCATGGCACGAAATAGCACTAAAGAGATGGACCTTTTTTTCTTGTTTCATTTTCAAAGTCAATAAAGCCGTTAACACAAACGCTAACATGTTGTATGTTTCGCATTGCGTCCCTTACAGCACCCACGAAGAGCAGAACCGTGCCCCTAAAACGAGGTATGCCTTGAACGGTGGCGATGGCGTGCCATGGCGTTCCAGTTAAATACGCATCGACACTTACATGCGTAGTGGACACTTCCAAGCAGTTGAGGAGTGGGAACAAAGTGAGAAAATGTGAAAGCAACAACCAATTCCCTGCTTGACCTAGTGCCTCGTGACCGTTGGGGATGAATAAGAAGGGGAGGCCTCCAAGGTGGAAGAAAAGAGAAAAGGCAAATAGAAGAAAGACAAGGAGGCAGGTGTGGTTGGAAAAATGTGGTCATCTATGTCATTGTTTTGAGCCATGGCACATTTTTTAAGTGGAAAGAATACGGAGGCACACCAACAGCAGAAACGTTAAAAAATTAAAATCCACCTGGTTATCTATGTAACGGGGTCAATTTCATCTTGTAAATAATGTATTTTCTAATGTTTTATTATTGTTATAATTACACAAAATATGTAAGTTACATGTAAATACCTGAATGTTGTTTGATGTTTTTTCAATGTGGAACCATTGTCTCGTTGTCCCTCCTACTGCAATAATTACTGTGACACCTGTCTTTTTATGTGCGTTGGACACGCCCTCCAACTTCCCTTTTTGTCCAGGATAACGGGAGAGGGGCTCGATGATGGCAGAAAGTTTTTGATGACAATTGTATTCTGTATTTTCAGTAAAGTTCAGTGGAGAAACCCATGGTGTCGGTCGTCTTCCATAAAAGTACACACAACGCAGAGGAAAAGACCACCGGTTACATCTATTTTTTTATTTTTTCCTGTGTTTAGTGCTTTAGTTCCTGTCTTGCGCTGTTATTTTGGTGGCCTTTCCTGTTTTGTTGGTGTTTTTTGTCATGGCCCGGACTCGTGCTTCTCCTGCAACTGTGTGTCACAGTTCCTCCTCTTGCTGCTCGCCTGGACACGCTCCTGCTTGCTGTGAGCGGGGCACGCCCACGCAGCAACAAGGCTGCAGACAATTGCGCATCAGCACACCTGGCCCTGACGAGCAGGAGCGGCATAAAAGCCAGCGGACCCGAGAGATCTTCGCTACAACGTAGCCTATATCCCCTGAGTAAGCATCAGCATCAAATCTGGCACCCCACCCTCGTTCCTTGCTCGCCTTCATTGTGCTCTTCCTCATTCCCTTATTGATGTCCTTTGTGTCTTCCACGGTGTCTTCCCTGTTACCCGTCATCGTGTCTTGCCTCACGACCCCCTCCCGGATCTTTGCTTGCCTCCCTCGATCCTCGACCACTGCCTGGACACGGACATTGTTGCCTCTCGCCTGCCCTCGACTGCTTGCCTCCCCGCTGGCTGCCTCTTTGCCTCCCCTTGGATTCACTCAACACGCACCGACAACACCCACTGGTAAATATCGCATTGTTAATTCCACGTATCGTCCGCATTCATTCACTAGTGGTAGCATACACACCCCAGAAATTCATCAAAGGTTTAAATAAACCTTCTAAACCACAGTTCTGCTTTGGTGTCGCCTTCTTACCTTTGACAAAACAACCCATTTTCCTGTAGCAGCATCACGTCTTCCTTTGAGTGCTATTGCCTGACCTGATTTATATTGGTAATCAAGACGATTTCATTTGTGTGGATGCTATCCTGCTTTGTGGGGACATTTTCGATTGTCATATCATGTATGGACGGACACACACTGTAAGTCTTTGCTGTCGTCCAGCATTCTGTTTTTGTTTACTTTGTAGTCAGTTTAGTTTTACTTAAGTTTTGCTTAGCCATCCCTATGCTGCAGTGCATTTTCCTAGCGGGACTTGCCTTTTGTTCATTTTTCTTTTAAGCATTACATACATTTTCACCTGCACACTGTCTAACACTGTGCTCTGCATTTTGGGATGACGACAAACCATCCTCGACGCGTTCCGACTTCTAAAAAAACAATTAACTACCTGCTGCCACCTACTGGAGTAGTACTTGGTGACCCTGTCAAACACTATACAGCACAGACATTAGACAACGGCACATTATTTTTAGATTATAATTATTGATTTGACAAAAAATATTTTTTGGACCAATTCGGTAAAGTTGCATAATTACCCACGGCACACCGGACAATATCTCGCGGCACACTAGTGTGCACAGAGGTTGAAAAACACTGATCTATGTGAGCAACGGTGCAGCTACTGTGTTGGATGTGTGTGTGTGTTCCTGAAACAGTATTATTCCCAACTTGAACTATTTCCCTTTTTGTGCTCTGCCCATTGGATCCTTTTAAAATAGCTAAATATCCAACGTATTAACCCCACAGGGCTGCTTTTCCATTACTGCATCACCCCGGTGAATGCCTGCGTGTTTGGGGGCAAAACCATGTTCTTCATTAGCTTTTCTGGTCCTTTGGCGCGCTCGCGTCCAACCAGAAAATGGGATGTCCAATCTGTAAGGTGAGGCGAAAGCAGGCAAGGCAGCGCGGTAAGTTAGGGCCTCACTTGCTATGATGAAAACTAAAATAAATGTGTACCGTAAATTCCGGACTATAAGTAACTGTTTTTTTCCTATGATTTAAACCTTGCGGCTTATAAAACAGTGCGGCTAATTTATGAATTCTTCCTTGTTATTGGCCATAATGCAAACATTGTTTGTGCTATGGTGCCGTCATTTGAATAAGTACTCTCACTGCAGGTGCTGCGGGCCGAATGTCTATAGCAAGGGTGTCAAACGTACGGCCCGTGAACAGGTTTTATCGGGCCGGCTGGATGACTTTGCTAAGTATAAAAATGAGCCAACATTTTTGAATGAAAGGAACCTCTGTTCTAAATGTGTCCACTAGATGTCGCATAAACAATCCTTTGTATCCATGCAGATGATGCTACATTTGTTTAAAAAAAAATAAAACCACATGGTAGACCAGTCGAGGAAAATGAGTAAACTACATAACGTTCTGTAATTTGATTTTAATATTTTTTTTTTACCTTGATAGATTGAAAATTAACACCCGTGAGTTGACCAATCAACATTATCACATAATTTATTCAGAAATACCAACAAATAAAAAGGAATACTATTAACCACAACATGTAAGTGTAAAAAACCCCAAAAACATTATGATTTGTACATTTTCAGGATCTGCTTGTTCTATTTTTAAACAAAGAAATTAATCTGAAGTTGTCTTTATTTTCAAGTTATCTTGCCGTGATTTTACCAGTCAGGCCCACCTGGGAGTAGATTTTTCTCCATGTGACCTCCAATCTAAAATTAGTTTTACACCCCAGGTCTAAAGTATTTCCTTCGGTTTAGTGCTTTAAACCAGAATTTCAAATGCAGCTCTGTCTTCTAGTCGTCATAGTGTTACTACTCAGACAGTTAAATCACCACTCCAAGCACTCTTTTTAAGTTTGACAATATAATTAAAACAATTATTACTCATTAAACTGTCCCATGTGTGATGTCTAGAGGAGGGTTTTTATTCATATTTGTACGAGCTATCAAGTGAGCGTCGTTAGCATTAGATAATATGCTAACACATGTTTTGGAAGAATTTATTCACTTACAATGGCATTCTTTTTGTATTGTTTCAGTTTCACAAATTCCTCACTAAATTTGTGGAGTTATTGAGTCTGTTTAGTTGAGTGAAGTCTCGGTCCATGACGTCTGTTGTGTTTGTTCAGCCGTTTTTCCGCCGTGTTACATGTATGTAAATCAACATTTACAAAATCTTTAGGTGTAAATAACTCAATTTACAACGTACATATCTGCGGTTTGTATACCGGTTCGCTCTGTAGTCAGGAAAATACCTTAAAAAACATGATATGAATATTTGTTTATTTAGCCTCACTATTATAGAAGTATTTTCTGTATGATTACGATCTTAAGTTCTTTCAAAAACCTTGACATGAAAATACGAAATATGCACATTTCTTGATCAAACACAGGGCGTCTGATTAGGCTGCCGCGAGCCTTTCCTCTTTTTTTAGTGCGCAGCCAGCGTACTGTATACTCTCAGTGCACTGCATTCAGTACACTCACTCGGGACATTATGCCTGCCGGTTTCTATTTGTTAGCGTGTCACCAAAAACAGTATAAGGTTTAATTAAATACAATTCTTTAACCTACGAGTAATTTGAAATACAAGCTTTCTATCGGCTTTTTGTTATGTTTAAACTTGCGAGCGTAGCTTGAGTTACAAGCATTTTCACCGTCAGTTGAAGTAATAGTTTTAACAGGGTTGTACTATCCATCCATCCATTTTCTACCGCTTATTCCCTTTTGGGGTTGCGGGGGGCGCTGGCGCCTATCTCAGCTACAATCGGGCGGAAGGCGGGGTACACCCTGGACAAGTCGCGACCTCATCGCAGGGCCAACACAGAGAGACAGACAACATTCACACTCACATTCACACACTAGGGCCAATTTAGTGTTGCCAATCAACCTATCCCCAGGTGCATGTTTTTGGAAGTGGGAGGAAGCCGGAGTACCCGGAGGGAGCCACGCATTCACGGGGAGAACATGCAAACTCCACACAGAAAGATCCTGAGCCTGGATTTGAACCCAGGACTGCAGGACCTTTGTATTGTGAGGCAGACGCACTAACCCCTCTACCACCGTTACAGCAATTAAGATTTAATATGTTGTTACCTGTATTCGTCCCTGCTTGGTTTACACAAGAAACATAATTAATTAGACAGTTGACGCGTACGATTGAGTGCCGCTCAGAGATCGACAGCCTACCCTACAAACGTCGGAACTGAGAAAGTCAATAAAAAGGAGAAGAACCATTAAAACCATTAAAAATGCGTCCTACCGGTTAGCAGCCTACCCAGCAGGTCAGGCCAGTCTGCAGCATGCAACCACAAAGGTCTAAACGACGAACATTTATTCATAAATTTTAAATGCTCTGTTTGCCGTTTTTCAACTAGTTCTGTCCTGACTCTACAAACTTGATGGTCGATCAATACCTTTGGTACAAAGACATACATGTTACTTTTTGATGAAGCTGACTTTTGCGGTCCGTCACTCAAATACGTCTGTGTGTAACATAAACATCAATTTGCTCATTCCTACTTTATGAGAGCCAAAAAACAAAATAATACAGCTCCTACTGTACAACGTCTGCTGTCATCAGGATGCCAACAGCTATATTTGCCATGATCCGTGGCCCGAATCATGTTTTTACCATGGCTACTTATTATTTTCACCTGCCTCTGATTGGTGTTTGGGACGCTTACCTGTTCCCCGAGCACTAATCAGAGGCATTATTTAAGCCTGCCTTTGCTGGTCAGTCGGCCTGGCTTTTTTGTTTGCTTCATGCTCCTGTTACGTGAGTACTGCTCGTCTTTAGTCTGTGCTAAGTAGTAGCCTTAGCTTCGAATGCGATCGGCAAGTTTTTACACTGACTAATTTTCCGTTTTTGATACTTGTTTGATTTCAATAAAATAAATTATGTTCCTACCTACAAATCCTGTCCAGACTGGTCCGTTTGCATGCCGGGGGAGCGAACCTCGCAGCAGCCTGCGACCCCCATACGTAACAACATTTCCGTTTAGATGAAAAACGTCTAATAATCCTCACGAAGAAACAGGGTGGGGTGCGAGGGGAACAAGTGCTTTTCGCGTTGTTCTCGCCAGTTCCAGGTCTTAAATGGCTTTCAGTGTCCCAACTTGTCAGGTCATATAACCAGCCTTCTACTTTCCAGGGGAGAGGCATGATTTATGATCTACAATAAACTTATAGGAAGCAGGGAAACAAGGAAACAGCAGAACATTTAATGATGTAAAAATCGGCACTCAGGAATCACGATCACAGCGCCGCTTTAACTAGTTTGTCTGCGTTAGCGCTTATAATAATAATATCACTAATACTTGGCCAATGTTAAAGTCCGTCCATCCATCCATCTATTTTCTACCGCTTATTCCCTTTGGGGCTCTGGGGGTGCGCTACAATCAGTCGGAAGGCGGACTACACCCTGGACAAGTTGCTACCTTATCGCAGGGCCAACACAGATAGACGGACAACATTCACATTTACACACTAGGGCCAATTTAGTGTTGCCAATCAACCTATACCCAGGTGCATGTTTTTTTGGCGGTGGGAGGAAGCCGGAGTACCCGGAGGGATCCCACGCAGTCACGGGGAGAACATGCAAACTCTACACAGAAAGCCCGGGATTGAACCCAGGACTACTCAGGACCTTCGTATTGTGAGACAGTCGCACTAACACCTCTTTCACCATGCTGCCCCCAACACCAACGTGAATAATAAAGTCATGAAATGTACGGAATAGTAGAGCTCCCATTGGTTCTGCTGTAGTCAGACTATTATTTACATTTTCTGGTAAAACTCACAAAAATATATTATTCAAGGCATTTGTGGAAATTTTGCATGTTAGGTTTAAAAGTTATGTTTGAATATTTTGGTATTGCTTTTTTCGCATTATCTCAGGATTCTAAGAACAATACTGTCATATTGAGTAAAACACTAATTTTTGTATTTGCAAACCTTACAAAATCTCTTGTTTTTTAGTAAAAATTTCAAATATACATTATTTCAGGCATGTTTGGTTTAGGAATTATGTGTTTTAATATTTATTTTTTTGATTTTATGTGCGGAACAGTGGAGCTCCCATTGGCTCTGCTGTAATCAGACTATTATTGACGTTTATTCAATATTTAGAAGGCATTGAAAATCCATTCATCCGTCGTTATTTTTTTTTTACTGTAGTTTTTTGTAACATATGATGTAGTAATGTTTTACAAACAACATTGCATCTGGGATGGGCTCTAGCATTCCCCGCGACCCCGTAAGGGACAAGTGCTAGAAAATGGATGGATTTCTGATGACCTGCATTGATGTTTTTAGCTTGGTGTCACACGTTGCCTTTTTAAGCTGTTTTAGCTGCGTTCTCTGTTTTTTTAACCCGTTACTTCAGCCACGTCAGTGTTTCTGCTTGTGTTCTTGCCTGCTACCTATTAAAGAAACCATCTGTTTTCACATATGTGCTGCCTTTTCTGCATCTTTGGGCTCACGTGGCTGTCAGCAGCAAACCTGTCAACATTTCGGGAAAATGGGTAACAATAAGGCATTCTAATTTGTAACACCAATCAACATTAAATCAATTTTAAAACAATAATGAAAAAATGCTACATGCATTACACTGAATTTGAACAGATGTCCCTTGCCCATAAGACACCGTCTTCAACTCTTGTGCCATTAAACCAGGCCGCCAGCTCCTCTAGTTATCTAACCCTTAATCCTTAACCCTGGAAAACTGTCGCTCAAATTCAAAACACCAACACTAACGCGGGGTGATTTTTACCTGTGATAATACATACAAAAAAAGTCCTTGTCATCCAGACATGATAAATTTGAGTAGTGTTCTTCTGTTTTAAACATTGTCTTGTGTAACAAAACTTAATAAAAGCATCATGTGGCAAGCATATAAAAATGCTCCAAAATTATCGGAAAAAAATGAAATTTGGGAACAAAAATCTCCTAGAAAAAATAAAATAATATAGATGGAAACTTGATTTTTGTTCACCCATTACTAGGATATTTGAGACAGCCGTGGTGAAGCCTAATTTTAAACACTAACACTTTCCCTGGAAAAATGCCATCCAAAACCTACTTTACCTTCTATGACTACTGCTGGGTGAAAATCACCTAAAAATGTGCCTGTAGGACAGTGGTTCTCAACCTTTTTTCAGTGCTGTACCCCCTGTGAACATGTTATTTTTATTTCAAGTACCCCCTAATCAGAACAAAGCATTTTTGGTTGAAAAAAAGAGTAAAATACAGCACTATGTCATCAGTTTCTGATTTATTAAATTGTATAAAAGTGCAAAATATTGCTCATTTGTAGTGGTCTTTCTTGAACTATTTGAAAATAAAGATATCAAAATAACTAAAAACTTGTTGAAAAATAAACAAGTGATTCAATTATAAATAAAGATTTCTACACATAGAAGTAATCATCAACTTAAAGTGCCCTCTTTGGGGATTGTAATAGAGATCCATCAGGATTCATGAACTTAATTCTTAACATTTCTTCACAAAAAAAAGACATCTTTAACATCAATATTTCTGGAACATGTCCACAAAAAATCTAGTTGTCAACACTGAATATATAATTGTTGCATTTCTTTTCACAGTTTATGAACTTACATTCATTTTTTGTTGAAGTATTATTCAATAAATATATTTATAAAGGATTTTTGAATTGTTGCTATGTTTAGAATATTTTTTAAAAATCTCACGTACCCCTTGGCATACCTTCAAGTACCCCCAGGGGTACGCATACCCCCATTTGAGAACCACTGCTGTAGGAAATAATGTATTTTGAATAGGAAAACACCCATGCCCTCAAATATGTCAGAGGCAATGCTGAAGCTATTCAAAGACCCAAGACACTCAGATACACGCAGGATAATGAAAATCACGTACATTTTAAAAAATGGTGTTCTAGGGTTAATGGAAGGCTTCCTTGTGAGGAACTCTGCAATATTGCATGAATACAAAACAAAAAACATCCGGCTTTATTCACAGTGCTTATAGTTGAGAAGTGTGAGCTGCTGCCTGCTCTTCTTTAGTTGAATATAACAAGTGTTCTATTCGTCAATGTATTTACACAAAGTGGGCATCACGGTGGTACAGGGGTTAGTGCATGGCTCTCAAATTACGAAGGTCCTGAGTAGTCCTGAGTTAAATCCCGGGCTCGGGATTTTTCTGTGTGGAGTTTGCTTGTTCTCCCCGTGACTGCATGGGTTCCCTCCAGGTACTCCGGCTTCCTCCCACTTCCAAGACGTGCACCTGGGGATAGGTTGATTGGCAACACTAAATTGGCCCTAGTGTGTGAATGTGAGTGTGAATGTTGTCTGTCTATCTGTGTTGGCCCTGCGATGAGGTAGCAACTTGTCCAGGGTGTATCCTGCCTTCTGCGCGAATGCCGCTGGGATAGGCTCCAGCGCCCCCTCAACCCCAAAAATCCTATCATGGATGTCATGCATGTTTTGTTGCCACGGTGTTGCGGTGCCTGGTTTCTGGGTCCAGATGCCTTCACAGAGCCCCAGCAGATTTCCTGTTGATTCACCCTTCCAGTTGTGTACATCTCCTCTGCCTTGGCTCTAATCACACTCCTCGTTCCCTTTTACTCATTCCAGTATTACTTTGCAGTGTTAAGTGTTGTGTCTCACACTTTAAGTGTATTATTTCTGTTTTCTCACACCATAAGTGTGTATCTGTAGTTATTTTTGTGCACTCCTTTTCAAATGCTATTTTCATCATTATTATGATATAGTTTTTGCTCTGTGTCTAAGCTGTCGTGACAAGATGGATAATATTGATCTAATCGTCATGATCTGTGGTCTGGATCATGTTTTTTTTGTTATTTTCTGTTTAAGACTCCGTTAGTTCCTGTTTGCGCTCCCTTGTTTGGTCACCATGACAACTCATTGGTTTCACCTGCATTTGACACATGCACCTGGCTCTAATCAAAGAGACCAGGGACGGTGTGGAACAGTGGGAGAGTGGCGGTGCGCAACCCGAGGGTCGCAGGTTCAATCCCCACCTAGTACCAACCTCTTCACGTCTGTTGTGTCCTTGAGCAAGACACTTCACCCTTGCTCTTGATGGGTGCTGGTTAGCGCCTTGCACGGCAGCTCCCTCCATCAGTGTGTGGATGGGTAAATGTGGAAGTAGTGTCAAAGCGCTTTGAGTACCTTGAAGGTAGAAAAGCGCTATACAAGTAAAACCCATTTATCATTATTTATTTAAGCCTGTCGTTGCCAGTTTGTCGGCCCGGCGACATTGCTCTGTACATGTTCTTTTCATGCTCTGCTCCAGCTGGTATTCTTGCAATTGCTCGTTTCGTGCTTCATGCCATGCCACATAAGTTTTGTTTATTCATGCCACAGTTAGCGACTTTTTGTTTGCCCCTATCCATAGTTTACTCTTAGTGTTAGTTTAGCTCCAAGTGCGATCAGCGCGTTTTGTCTTCGCCTTGTGTTCTTTTTGTTAGTACTTTTGAATTTGAGATTATATCATGTTTTTACCTGCACACCTTGTACCGAGTAGTCCATTTGCTTCCTGGGAGAACAACCCTCGCAGTAAGCTGCGAAAACCTCCCCCTCATGACATTTATAAGGCTAACCTTATTTAAAATATCCATATTAACACTCACCAATTAAATTCATAAAATCAATAATTACAATGATATATATAAATATATATTTTTGGGGTAAGTCTTGATTCATAACTCTTCCAAATTTGAACTTTTACAATAATCTAATGATTCACAAACATGATACATCAACATAAATGATTGAATTTGAATTTAGTAGAGGCAAAAACTTTTTTTCAATAAACTTGGCAGAAGCACATCTTTAAAAACGCATGAACGCAAGTCTACAATATATACAATGTTTTGATCAGTTAGACGTCTTAATGACCATTTGACTGATTAATAACCAGCCTATGAAACGCTCATCTTCAGTGACAATGTAGTTTGTCTGAGTAATGTTGCCGTACCACATCAGCTTAAGCTTGCATAGAGCCACATATCGGGTTGCGACAGTGATAGATGGCATGGTGACAAGGTGACATGTACACGTGAACGCACGCACGCACACACACATACACACACACACACACACACACACACATACACACACACGGCACACGGTGACATCCGATCAATTAGAGGCCCTGCATAAAATAAACGACATGCAGACTGCCCAATGATTACATGAAAAGTGAGTCAATAACTGTGGAGTCAGACTGTACAGTTTGGCAGGAATTGACTACAGAAATGCAAGCCACAGTGCAGCAGAGGAACGCGTCGTTTGAGGTAATGACAGCTTTAAAATTATTAAAAAGTAATGATAACGGCTTTTTGCAGGTCCCAGAAATATGGAGGTTAATTTGTGTGTTTATATTGAAAGGGTTTTCTGACACTGAATTTATGTAACATATTTTTTTCCCTCAAATTATGCAGGTCATTTCATTAAAAAAGTCTGTGTTTTAAAATTTTGTGTATAAGGATTAAGTGCAAAAAAATTCAGTGTAAAATATTCAGTGCATAAAAATTCAGTATAAAAAAATTCTAAATAAGTAAATTCTACCGTTTGAAAATATCTAGCGGGCCACATTGAAATGTTAATTATGTTGTATTGTACCCAGGTAGCCGAGTTAACTGCTGTTTTGCAAGACCCGTGTCACATGACTTCAAACTTGACACCTCATCGGCTGGTTCTGAGACATGATCGATTGCTTCTGTCTTAATTTACCTGAAGGGAATCCTGTTTTTGGAAACAAGCATTTTTTGACACTGAAGTTTTTAGTGCTCAATGTTTTTACACAGAATTCTTATCACTGAAAATTTTACACTGAAGTTTTTTTTCCCCATAATTTTGAATACACTGAATTTTAAAACATTGAAATGTTTTTCAATGAAATTGTCAGCATAATTTGATAGAAAAAATGCAGTTCACAAACATAAAACGCAAAATATTCAGTAACATAACAAAATTCGCTTCTCAAAGAAAAATGGCCTATGTCAAAGTCGTGAAAAGGATAAATGTTTCTTCAGAGTTCCAGGAGAGGTACTGAAAAACGGCGGAAGAGTGCAGGATTTTACAAAAAGCGGGAAAAAATGTGGCAGGCACTCCAATCCAAGGGAGTAGAGTCGAAGAATGCACACGTTTGTAGTGATAACTTCTTTAAATGTTTGTTTGGTATATTTTTAAAGTTTAGTATTTCCCAATTAGGTATCATCTCGATTTTTGGGGTATTTCTTACACCACATTTTTGCTACAAGTGTTTCTTAAAGCAACAACTCGGCGAAAACAAATGTCAGCAAAACCTAAAAAAGTTCAGCTTTTACCAAAGGCAACAATCATACATTTTAATCTTTCTGCACATACAGTACACAATGTTGACATCTATAGTTATATTTTCTTAAAGACAGGCAAAACATGCTACTTGTAAACTGGGTGCAAAAACAAACATGGCTGTAAACGCAAAGTTAAATTATGAAATGCATCCCTGCCCGAGCAAAAACGATGCATGATTTATATGGAAGAATCGGGATACCAATTTCCTTGACTCAGCCACACACAAAGAAGTTGTAATCCTCCATGCTTTTACAAGTTTGGCATCTGGGGTACAAGACAGTTCGACATGTCTGGGAACTACTCTTCCGGGACGCTACAACATACACCCCCCGCTACTTCCCCCCACCCCCCACCTCAACCCCGCCCACCTCAACCTCCTACTCAGTGGCCTAGTGGTTAGAGTGTCCGCCCTGAGATCGGTAGGTTTCGAGTTCAAACTCCGGCCTAGTCATACCAAAGACTATAAAAAAATGGGACCCATTGCCTCCCTGCTTGGCACTCAGCATCAAGGGTTGGAATTGGGGGTTAAATCACCATAAATGATTCCGGGGCGTGGCACCACTGCTGTCCACTGCTCCCCTTACTTCCCAGGGGGTTATCAAGGGGATGGGTCAAATGCAGAGGACAAATGTCACCACACCTAGTGTGTGTGTGTGACAATCATTGGTACTTTAACTTAACTTAACTCCACTGACGCATAATCCTTTATAGGGATCTAATACAGATCTATTCTATTGCATACGTCATGGTTGTGTCGCACGTTAATGCGTGGATCGTTCTCCGCAGATACAGACGGAAAACTCTGGAGTCAAGGTACAGGTAGGAAAATTATTTAATTTCTATAAATCGTGCGGGATACACACCTAAAGAGCCGATAGCAGGGGAAGCTAACGGAATAGCGAACAAGGAGTGCTTAGCATATGACTCCAAAGGTAAATCAACGACGTAACTTGTTGCATAAAAGAATATAAAGAAACCAGACTGAGTGTGGTGAACAGCGGGAATAAGTAACTCTCTGATTAGTACCAAGGAGCAGGTGAGTGTCCCGAACACTAATCAGAGGCAGGTGAAAACAATCTGCAGTCAAAACAGGGAGTGAGGGAATCGAAAACTAAACAAATATGATCTGGGCAGCGAATCATGACAGCATAGTTGGATTTTTTTTCTGCTTGTTGCAGGAAGATCTTGTCATGACGGGAATTTCGTGGCTTACTGTGGGGTCGTTCTCCCAGGAATGCAAACGGACTACTCCGGACAAGGCGTGCAGGTAAAAACATGATTTATTCCTAAAAATCTAACTATTACAAAAAACAGAAAACGAGCCAACAGAACAACGGGCCTGATCGCACTCAAAGCTAAAGCAAATACTTATCATAGACTACGGACAAGGCAAAACTCATGTAACTGTGGCATGAACAAACAAAACTTACGTAAAAGGTGCATGTAGCAAACACTTAGCTTAAACTCGAAACAAGACATGAACCTACGTGACTGTTGCATACAGCAAACAATGACGCCAGGCCGACTGACCGGCAAAGGCAGGCTTAAATAATGCCTCTGATTAGTGCTTGGGTAGCAGGTCAGCGGGCGTAAACTAATCAGAGACAGGTGAACATAATGAACAACAATGGCAAACTCAGAGGTGCAAAAACAGGAACTAAAAGATTTCAAAACTAACAGAAAACACAAAACATGATCCAGACCACGGATCATGACAGATCTAGGTCCCTTCGCACACTGCTTGCTGCATAACAACAATCTTGGCTTGATTGACCACCGTTGGTTTTCACTCTTGCGATGAGGTGGCGACTTGTCCAGGGTGTATGACGCCTTCCGCCCGAATGCAGCTGTGATATGCTCCAGCACACTCTGCGACCCCGAAAGTGTCAAGTGGTAGTAAAAATGGATGGATGGATGGATGGATGGATGGATGGTTTTCACTCCCTAGAAGAAGTTGCGTGTCCGAGTACAAGCAATAGTCAAATGATCTCAGCAAGCTGTGTAGAGTGTGGACCGCAGGCCTAACCTTGCGCTGCTTTTTGGACACGAAGAAAGATGGGGGCAGATTATTGATTCATTTCTAACTTTATTGCCCTTAACCCCCAGGCTCTCACAATCTACAACTGTGTGTGCTGCAAAATAAAGACAGATAGAACGAGAATGGAGGGAGATAAGGTCACACTGCTACGGCCAATAAAATTGTCTATTAATGAACAGAATGACTCTAAGTTAAAAATAAAAATATATTTCTTCATTACATTCCTGAGCAGATCAATAGGAACTATCTTACAGACAGCCATGTTTTAGTAAAATAATTAGGAACAGTTGGGCAGACCGGATTAAAAATCTTAATGGGCCATGCTTGCTTTAGAAGGAATTTCACTTGGTAATTTAAATTTTCGGAAAAGGGCTCAGGAGAAATTAATGAAGCCAGACAAGACATGTATGGAAGTGTACAAAGTTATAAACAGTCCAGAAAAAAATGGTACTATCCCTTTAGAGAAGTACTACCAAGATTAAATTGTAATGTGGACAAAAGACACAGAACAGAACGGAACACAACTCCCATTCAAACCTCTCCACCACCATTGGCATGACCAACAGGCTGTCAAAGAACCCCAGGAAATAGATCGAAGACCTGCACAAGACTGGAATAGGATACAAGTCCATCAGCAAGACGCTTGGTAAGAAAGAGTCGATGATCGGTGCAATAATTCCTGAGAGAAAGAAACATCAGATTATAGTAAATCAGCCCTTGCTCTGAAGTTTCATGCAATATTTTACCTTGTAGCCTATGGGATGGTATGAGAAAGGTGAATTACAAAAGGAATTACAAAGGAACAGCCTCTAAAGTAGCTGAATTTCCCCAAAGGAAAAATAAGTACTTTCTATTCCATTCTATTGTATTCTATTCTATTCTATTCTAAATGACGGCATGGGTCCTGGGACCAAAGTCAACAAAAAAGCATCAGTAACACACTTTGCTGTAACGGATTAAGATCCTGCAGTCAGTGTCAGAGGTCAACTTTGAGACCTCCGAATTCGGGAGATGGGGGGGAGGGTGGCGGGGTTTGGGGGGGTGTATATTGTAGCGTCCCAGAAGAGTTAGTGCTGCAAGGGGTTCTGTGTCTTTGTTCTGTTGTGTTTATGTTGTGTTACGGCGCGGATGTTCTCCCGAAATGTGTTTGTCATTCTTTTTTGGTGTGGCTTCACAGTGTGGCGCATACTTGTAGCAGTTTTAAAGTTGTTTATACGGCCACCCTCAATGTGACCTGTATGGCTGTTAACCAAGTATGCCTTGCATTCATTTGTGTGTGAAAAGCTGTAGATGTTATGTCACTGGGCCGGCACTCAGTTTGTATGGAGGAAAAGCGTACGTTAGGACAGGCTGTCCTCAGGTCAGCATGCGGACCTGAGTGAGGACAGCCTGCGGCTGTTAAGGGGCGAAGGTTTCAGGTGATAGAGTACGCTAAAAGCAGTTAAAGGCACGCCCCCAATATTGTTGTCTGGGTGGAAATCGGGAGAAATTCGGGGGAATGGTTGCCCCGGGAGATTTTTGGGAGGGGCACTGAAATTCGGGAGTCTCCCGGGAAAATCGGGAGGGTTGGCAGGTATGAGTCAGTGTCAGCTTAGGAAAACCCAGTCTAAAGATTGACAAACAACACCTGAATGACTCAGACAAGGTTTGGGAGTATGTCATGTGTTCATGAGAATTTTCAATTATTTCATGATAATTGAACCATAAAATGTCTGGGGCCTTGTTTTGAAAAACAAGCTAGCCTACATTGCCAAAAAGTTGCACACAGTGCAATGGAATCTATAAAAACTAGAGATGTCCAATAATGGCTTTTATGCCGTTATCCGATATTCCCCAACTCTTAATTACTGATATCAAGCGATACCCATATATACAATCGTGGAATTAAAACATTATTATGCCTAATTTTGTTGTGATGCCCCGCTGGATGCATTGAACAATGTAACAAGGTTTTCCAAAATAAATCAACTCAAGTTATGGAAAAAAATGCTAACATGGCACTGCCATATTTATTATTGAAGTCACAACGTGCATTATTTTTTTTAACATGCAGCAGCTTGGAATTTGGGTTGAGGTGTGTGGGGGGGAAGTAGAGGGGGGTGTATATTGTAGCGTCCCGGAAGAGTTAGTGCTGCAAGGGGTTCTAGTATTTGTTCTGTTGTGTTTATGTTGTGTTACGGTGCGGATGTTCTCCCGAAATATGTTTGTCATTCTTGTTTGGTGTGGGTTCACAGTGTGGCGCATATTTGTTACAGTCTTAAAGTTTTTTATACGACCACCCTCAGTGTGACCTGTATGGCTGTTGACCAAGTATAACTGGCATTCACTTGTGTGTGTGAAAAGCCGGCGCGCAAAGGCAGTGCCTTTAAGGTTTATTGATGCTCTGATCTTCTCCCTAGGTCCGTGTACACAGCGGCGTTTTAAAAAGTCATTAATTTAACTTTTTTTTTCAGAGCTATACCGTTAATTTTGAAACCGATAACGATGATTTCCGATATTACATTTTAAAGCATTTATCGGCCGATAAACAAAAACCCAACCTGACATGAGAATGTGTGCACCTGGCTTATGCACTTTTTGGAGACCTTTCGAAAAGGTGGACGTAAGGTCATATGTGAGAAATTAATATTTATACTACATGTAACAGAGAAAAAAAACAAAGCTTTATCAACAAAGAAAATAACTGGTATCTTATATAATTGCATGACATAGACAATATCAACTATAGACATTTAGATGACATACAAGATTAGAATTCTTGTCAAATGGCTAATGGCTAATGTCCCTCTACATTGTGAATGTCCTATACTTGCCTCCAAATAAACTAAGCTTCTATTAAAACAGGTATTGACTATAAAATACACCAAGTATTGAATCAGTATATGGTCCATACCCCAGGGATTAGATCACTATTTTCTGTTTCTGTAAGCAGTCTTGTGCCACAGCCTCTTTGTCAGTCTTCCTAAGGTAAACTGTGTTTGGAGGTAAGCAGTGAGATCTTGTCGTCAAGAGATCAGATGTTGGTAATGTGTTCCTTGGTTAGCAGAATTTCTCCACACTTTTAATCATTGTACCATCAAAGGTTGGTGGTGTTAGGGGGAGAACAACAAGGTCCTGAAGGGATGGAGGTGGTTAAAACATGGCCTCAGTGTTCCCTAGGTTTATAGTCAGGCCTAAGCATCTACTTCAGAGGTATCTTACTCATTTTAGCTCAGGGGCCGCACGGAGGAAAATCTATTCCCAAGTGGGCCGTAATGGTAAAATCATGGCATGATAACTTAAAAATAAAGACAACTGCAGGTTGTTTCCTTTGTTTCCCTTTGGCCAGAAACAGAACAAGCCCATTCTGAAAATGTTCAAATAATCCTCTGGAGTATTTGTGATCACTTCAAGTTTGTTGAAAATTCTGAGGAAATTGGTGCAGCTTCAAAAACACAATGAGCTTAGATTTCGTCTCAGTGTATCTACAAAGCGAGGATTAAACTTTAAGTCAAGGTCTTTCTGAGATTGAACAAAAAACACAACATGTAAACCCTTCTAGGTATCCAATACCTCTTTTGTCATGTCCACGTATCAATCCAGTGCTAACTCAACAAACAAAGGTAAAAACTATGCAAAAGAGTTAGGTTCTCTCGTTTTTGACAGAGAAATTATGGGGGAGAAAGGGTGCAAAATAACGATGTGTTCGAAGCAGAAGACATACAACGGCAGGTTTTAAGTTTCATTTGGGTGGAGGGAGAGGAGCCGAAGCCACGCTTTACTGTGTACCTCTTGCTAGTCCAAACATAATTGCTATTGTGACATCTAGTGGACACATTTAGAACAGCAGTTTCTTTCATTCCAAAAAAATGCAGCTCATTTTAATACATGGCAAACTCATCACGTGGGCCGGATAAAACCTGCTCGCTGGTCTGATCCGGCCCACGTGCCATAGGTTTGTCACCTCTGCTCTACTTGAAGGCGAATAGGTGTAAAAAAGAGAAGATTTCTAGAAACATTTTTACACCATGACTTATATCGCCTGTGTCATGTACTTAATATGTATTCCTGCTAATCGAACTCCATGCTGTGGACCCCCCCACATACACTCAGTCACATTAATTGTGGTGGCGTACGTGAGCTAGCAGGTGCATGTTGATACCCCATCCATCCATCCATTTTTCTACCGCTTGTTCCTTTTGGGGTCGCGGTGGGAGCTAGAGCCTATGCAATCATTTTCGACGTATAAAGTCAGCTGATTTTTTTTTTCCCAAAATACTTTATTTGCACAAACAAAATACAATAGACATATTGTAAATGATCTGCTGTGAGTCCCAAGATGGATAATTGAATGTGTAGACCAAAAGGAAATAGATCCGACCTTTATAATAAAATGAATATGTGCTATTCCTATAGGGGCATGAACTTCACTGACACTAAAAGGTAAGAACCCCAAATGTTTTTCAATGTTATATAAGTAAATACATGTGACTGAGAAGTATTTTGGTATTTCTTATTCTTGTTATGCTCTTGATGAGCGCAAACTGGATTCAAAATATTATATACCGTATTTTTCGGAGTATAAGTCTCACGTGCCAAAAATGCATAATAAAGAAGGAAAAAAACATATATAAGTCGCTTTTTTGGGGGACATGTATTTGATAAAATCCAACACCAAGAATAGACATTTGAAAGGCAATTTAAGATTAATAAAAACTAGTGAACAACAGGCTGAATAAGTGTACGTTATATGACGCATAAATAACCAACTGAGAAGGTGCCTGGTATGTTAACGTAAAATATTATGCTAAGAGTCATTCAAATAACTATAACATATAGAACATGCTAAACGTTTACCAAACAATCTGTCACTCTTAATCGATAAATCTCATGAAATCTTATAAGTCTAGTCTCTTATGTGAATGAGCTAAATAACATTATTAGATATTTTATGGTAATGTGTTAATAATTTCACACATAAGTCGCTCCTGAGTATAAGTCGCACCCTTGGGCAAACTATGAAAAAAACTGCGACTCATAGTTTGAAAAATACGGTAATCCTTATTTTCTGTCTGGTTTGGTTAAGATTTGGCCGAAAGAGTGATTTGATTCAGAAATTTGATTTTTTGGTTCACAGAAGGGTGTTAAGTACTTTGGCCATTTCAAAAAGCGTAAGTGGTGATCTTGGGTGAGAGATGTGGAGTAGGTGACATTAAATGCTGTCGTTGCGGTGATCGCCATGACGATAAGAGTATGTCGGCTCACTGACCTTTCCCCGGTGGCCCCTGTGTAAACGCTACTAATGGTGGCTTTAGGAGATAACACCTTGCTCTCTTTTTTCCAGCACACTCTCCATTTAGTCCAATCTCTCTCCCACCCTATCCTTGCTGCTCTCTCGCTCTCAGTCTACAGCATTAAAACCTCAGGTAATATCCCGTCCCTCCCACTGATACCTCTTTGTACTCGGAGGAAAAATCCTTGAAATCCCCTCTCCTTGCTCACCATTTAATCTCCTTATCGGCATGAAGATTACAACACACAGTGAATGGGAGAGTGTGCATCAGAGAGCTGAGCACCAGGTGCAAACTGCTGTGTGTGACAAAGCGTGACAAAGCATTATAAGCACATGAATACAAGAGTGTTACAGACACATTTTTAAACATGCAATGGACTAAATATTTGTAAGTAGGATGAACATTTAAAAAAACTAAAACTGTATACAGTATTTTGAGGGCTATAGAGTGCACATGTTCTGTATTTAATCCAGATCCAGCAAACTAACCACCTACTTGTTTTTACATATATTAATTGCACCAGACTATAAGCCTAATTTCGAACAAATGAAGGTGTGTGTTGCTGAGCCTGACCTCGACATAGTCTGGACTGTGTACAAATGCTTATTTTGAAGATGTAACTTTGTTTACAGATTAAATGCAATCTGTTGTTTAAATTCCCAAATTTTGAGTGTACATAAATGAAGGTGCGTGTTGCTGAGCCCGACCTGGACATAATCTGGACTGGACCTGGTTTTGAGAACCCTTTAAACAAGGGGTCACCAACGCGGTGCCCGCGGGCACCAGGTAGCCCATAAGGACCAGATAAGTCACCTGCTGGCCTGTTCTAAAAATAGCTCAAATAGCAGCACTTACCAGTGAGCTGCCTCTATTTTTTAAATTGTATTTATTTACTAGCAAGCTGGTCTCACTTTGCTCGACATTTTTAATTCTAAGAGAGAAAAAACTCAAATAGAATTTGAACATCCAAGAAAATATTTTAAAGACTTGGTCTTCACTTGTTTAAATACATTAATTTATTGTTTTACTTTGCTTCTTATAACTTTCAGAAAGACCATTTTAGAGAAAATATACAACCTTAAAAATGATTTTAGGATTTTTAAACACATATACCTTTTTACCTTTTAAATTCCTTCCTTTTCTTTCCTGACAATTTAAAATTTAAAGCCCACCAGGCTGCACCAAACTTTTGGTGCCTTGTTGACACACAAAAGTACAGTAGTGTATGCGCAGCCTGTTTGGTTCAATTTATCTTTGTGAATCAGCCTTTTCTGACATGAACTTCATCAAGAACAAACACAGAACACGCTTCACTGATGCACATCTGCAAGACTCACTCAGAGTTGCAGTGTCAAGTTACACACCAGAGTACAACACACTAGTTAATAGCATGCAATGCCAGGCTTCCCACTAACTGCTATAGAGCGCAATGAAATATGTTTTTAAATATCATTGACATACCTTGTTTGTTTACAGACGGTGCCTGTCACACGGCAGTAAAACAGCTGATCAAACAAAACACAAGGCATCAGAGGTGTTGACTCGAGTCACATGACTTGGAGTCGAGTCAGACTCGAGTCATGAATTTGATGACTTTAGAATCGACTTGACAAAATGTAAAAAGACTTGCGACTTGACTTAGACTTCAACATCAATGACTTGTGACTTGACTTGAGCCTTTTGACTTGACATGACTTGCTACTTTCCCCAAAACCCAACGATTAAAAAGTTATTCAGGAGCGCTCCGTATCTGTCTGTGTCTGTCAGCGTGTGTGCGATGACAGCGTGTGTGCTACCTGTCAGAACAACAGCCAATCAAATTACATCCACGTTATTTTCGTCACACAGCATTCAGCCCATCAAATTGCAGGAAAACCAACGGAAAAAGCTCTCAAACAACACGCCAGTGAGGAAAAGCTATGCCAAAAATAGTTTTGTTCGGGTATAAAAACTATGACTTGGTCAACAAAAAACGAATTGCCGTATCCAAAGCCTGCGGTTCGTTCGAAGATTACAGACAGAGATGCAACAACTTCCAACTTCGTTTGACATTTGAAGTTGCACAAAGAAGGCTAAGTTTTGAATGTAAGCTAACGTTTATTGGCCGAGTAACGTAACTTTTATTTGCTGTGTAGTTAAATCAGTGAGGCTGTAAACTCACTGCTAACGTTACAACCGTAAACATCTTATAAGTAGATGCAGCATCGAGCGCTACTGCCTACTGGCGCAGACGTGACGCGGAGTTGTGATCCGCTCCACTCAGGGCAATTCATTTGGCAGGAGCAGTGAACTGTCAGCACATTTAATTCATTTTACCTCACTGAATACCACTGATATTCACGCGCTTTTTTGTCATACGTGTAACTATGATAAAGGACAATTTTTTTGGCGTGTTCATAGTTTGCTTAAAAATAATAGAATATTCTTATATGCTATAAATAACCAGACGTCCAAGATCAAAACTGGGAATAACAATCCCAGAGAAGAGGAAAAAACGGTCAGCTATTTCTAAATTGAAGATACAATATGATTAGGTTATATTTACATGCATATATCCTACATAAACAATGTATGAATACATTAGTTATCTATATAGCTTATAGACTGTATTTCTGTTGCTGCAACAGCAGAGAGTTTATTCTGTCTTGACACTTTGTATTAATATTTTCTATTACATTCTTCCCTTAAATGATCATGTTTACAGTGATTGTTTTAAATGTATTTTTCATGTATGTTGCTTTGGATAAAAGTGTCTGCCAACTTAAACATAAACGTATATAAACACCTGAAAGTCTTTACATCAGCTAAAACCACAAATCTGTTTCACTGGATTCAGAATAACAGCAAATTCTGTCTTACCCAACAAATTTAGTATTTGAATATTGTTATTAGAAGACATATTCCTGATTACAGTTATACTGTTAAGAAAGTATTGTCTTATACTATGCCTAAAATGAGAATGCATCATAATCAGTGGCGGCTGGTTAATTTTCCATAGGGCCGTGAATTTTAAAAAGTACAACTCTGTTCCTTGTTATTTTCATGTATTTGTTATGTTTTTTATGTGTACGCACACATAAACACACATACAGTATGAGATGAGATCAATGAGATGAGGTAAGAACAGGATAGAAACTGCTGTGGAACTAGTTCCAATGCTATATGCCATGGAAATACAATGTTAACACCTTTGTGCAAATAAGTACAGTTGTACTTGTTTTTTCAAATGTGTTCATTCTGTAAAGGAATGAGTTAAATGTTTAAAATAACTGGTTAATAGTACTATTATGAAGTGCAATGTCAGCACAATTTTTTTATTATACTGTAAATACATACAGCGTTTTAAAAGCATACACAATCTGTGTAAATGTATTAGTCTGTGGTTAAAAGGACTTGAAATGACTCGAAACTCAAAATGCAGGACTTGGGACTTGACTTGAGACTTGCCTGTCTTGACTTGGGACTTGACTCAGGACTTGCCTGTCTTGACTTGGGACTTGACTCGAGACTCGAGGTCAAAGACTTGAGACTTACTTGTGACTTGCAAAACAATGACTTGGTCCCACCTCTGCAAGGCATTGTCATTGACCCACTAGCTGCGGAAGCAAGCCCTCCAATCAGCTAAACCAGTGGTCACCAACTTTTTTGAGCCCATGATCTTTGGTCAAAAACAAAACAAAGTAATGTTATATGTATCGTATTTTTCGGATTATAAATCGCAGTTTTTTTCATAGTTTGGCCGGGGGTGCGACATATACTCCTGAGCGACTTATGTGTGAAATTATTAACACATTACCGTAAAATATTAAATAATATTATTTATCTAATTCGCGGAAGAGACAAAGAAAATGTCAGCAATCGTCACACACAGGTCAACCAATAAGAATTCGGCAGGGGAGGGTCATGGCGGAAGTGCATTGTGGGTCATAGAATGCTAACTGCTATATGCTATATGCTACTGCCGTAGCTATTAAAATGGATCATTTCAATGTTGACGGTAACTTATAAAAACTGAGAAGTGCTGAACAAAAATGGCAACGAAAAGGAAATCATGTACTGCAGATTACAAGCTGGACGTAGTGAAATATGCAGCAGAAAACGACAAGAGTAAGCGGCGCATACCTTTGGAGTTGGCAGAGTTGTTTAGAAGCGACATCGAGGAAGAAGATTTCATCGGATTTATCGATTAAGAGTGACAGATTGTTTGGTAAACGTATAGCATGTTTTATATGTTATAGTTATTTGAATGACTCTTACCATAATATGTTACGTTAACATACCAGGCACCTTCTCAGTTGGTTATTTATGCCTCATACAACGTACACTTATTCAGCCTGGTTGTTCACTATTCTTTATTTACTTTAAATTGCCTTTCAAATGTCTATTCTTGGTGTTGGATTTTATCAAATACATGCTCCAGTGCGACGTATATGTGTTTTTTTCCTTCTTTGTTATGCATTTTCTGCCGGTGCGACGTATACTCTGGAGCGATTTATAATCCGAAAAATACGGTATATATTAGGTCAGGAAAAAACACAAGAGGCTATATCATCCCTACAAGCCTGTTTCACAGGTTTCCCTGCTCGTCAGGGGATTTCATTGACGTGTCTGTGGTTGTTACATGCATATATTGGGTACATTACACGGGGGTGTGGCCATTGTTGCACTATAGTTTCTTGCTTCTGTGTCGGCATGATGAGACCAGTTTGTTGCGTTTTTTAAAGTGGACATGATGGGGTGGTATATACCGTATAATACCAAATAAACGCCCTTAGGCAAATAACTGCCCATGTCCTAATAGCCGTCTGACCCCATTTTGTGAATTAACCTCCTCTTCCTAATAACCGCCTATGTCCAAATAGCCGCCCATGGGCTGTCAATTGCACAATTTAGATTACAATCATATTTATTTAATTAAACCCAATTTATAAGCTAAAATGAAAAGCAAAGGTGCAGTAATTCTGGTAATTACGGTAACAGCAAACGCGTGGAGTCCAGAGAGTTACATGACAATCAAAGGCTCAACGAAATATGTGCCGTGATGGCTTACGTTATGTGGGGATTCTGGGTAATCAACATATTGCAAAGGATCACCGTATATAGCGTAACCCATACTCAACGACAACAACAAACCCACAAGGAAAAGTTTCAACATGGCAAGCAACAGTAGCAGTGAGTTGAATGAACAGGATACCGGTACACCACAACTGATGGACGGGAATACTTTAAGGGGAAAGAAGAACAGAAAGTTTAACTTAAAGTTCAAGCTAGCGGTTGTGAAGTATGCGGAGCAGAATTCTAGTTTGGCAGCGGCCAGGCAGTTTAACCTTGACCCAAAACGTGTACGAAAATGGAAACAAAAAAAGGGAGAACTACTATCTCAGGTGGCAATCGATGGAAAACGGGCTCGCTTATCTGGTGGAGGCAGGAAGAAAGTGAGCGACGAGCCTGATTCTAACTTGTGTCAGTGGATACATCACGTTCGTGGACTGAACCACCGTGTGTCCCGCAAAATGATCCTTAATAAGGCCAAGGAGTTGTATGCCAACGCGAGTGACACGAGAGACACCGGAGTGGTGTTTGGTGCAACGAGTGGCTGGCTTAATCGATTCCTGCGTTGGAACAACTTTACCCTCAGGAGGAGAACAACTGGACAGTAACCATTGTAACCAAATAATGGCCTGGTGCAGGCTGGTGCAAAAATAAATAAAAGCCTTGTGCAAATAATCGCCTGCTTCTTTAAACGCCCGTCTCCAAAATCGATTTTGTGAAATAAATTTGGTAATATACGGTAATTTTAAATACAATTAAAAATCAGGCACAGCTTACATCTTTTAGCTGCACTGTTGTATGATGAGCTAGATGCGACAATTTGCCATGTAATGTCGTGATCAATTTTATTGTCTTCATGAGTCCATACGAGAGTTCTTGAGTTGGGGCATACGAAATGATGCTGTGTGATTGTTATCACAAGTTTTAAAGGTGTTTTCTGAGAGTACAATATGCATTAAAACACTCCTGCAGACATCAGACAATTTTAAAAAATATGCATTTTTTTTGTCATATTGTAAAACTTACAAATGTTGCTTGGAGTGATGAATGGAGAATCCTTTCGTGCAGAACCGCTATGGACAGATATACAGTACTTCCAGTGTAAAGCACAAAGCAGGATGTACAAAAGACGGTGCCGTAGCAGAAACACATCATTTCAGTATCGCAATTAGCTAAGAATAATCCATTAAATGAGCTGCACTGTTTTATAAACCGTTGTCAAATACTTTGATAAAATAAATTAAATATTTGGAGTGTTTCTTACTTTACTGCATTTTTATCTGAAGCAGCACTATGTAGCTTTCATGAAAACATACTTAGGTTGATCATATTCATTTTATTTTAAATTCCAGTTTAGAGAAGAATTAGATTTTGGATATATAATTCCCCATTTTGGCAAACCCATTCATTTATTTCATTCAAAGCAGTAAAACAATGTTTTTGCATCTTACAAAACCCCCCCAAAAAACTGGTCCGCTTTATTACAAATGCCAAGTTTTTTTAGTCAATAAAGATGGTCTCAAAACGCTGGCTTTCTCAATGGTTTAGCATTGTAGAGACATGCATTTGCCAGCTCCAGTGCGCCCCCATTTCTCCCACTGTGGCGAGTCCGAGTACTGATTGATTGATTGATGAAATGAGACTGTTAATAGATTGCACAGTTCAGTACATATTCCGTACAATTGACCACTAAATGGTAACACTCGAATAAGTTATTCAACTTGTTTAAGTCAGGGTCCACGTTAATCAATTCATGGTACAAATTTATACTATCAGCATAATACAGTCATCACACAAGTTAATCATCAGAGTATATACATTGAATTATTTACATTTACAATCCGGGGGTGGTTAGCCTTGGTTGATATCAGCACTTCTGTCGTCAACAGTTATACTGTATCATCTGAGAAATGGGCATCGAAACAGTGTAGGTCTGACTTAGTAGGATATGTATGTACAGCGAGCAGTGAACATAGTGAGTTCAGAAAGCATAAGAACAAGTATATACATTTGATTATTTACAATCCTGGGAGGTGGGATGTGGTGGGGGGGAGGGTGTTAGTCTAGGGTTGTAGTTGCCTGGAGGTGTTCTGCTCGTAGGCATCCTCTCTTTTCCCTATTTAGGCAGCAGATTCTACAGTGTATAAACTTGTAATTCATGGTGTAAAAATGCATCTGCAAACTTTTTTTTACAGACGTTGTGCAAGCTCACCAGCAATAAATTACGCCCTCTTCCTCTTACACACACAAGTCGTCGTCACAAACGATCGGTTTGTGTGCAAATTTGTACTAAAATAAATGTTATGAAGCCATCTTAATCCTACACAATCATATCTATATTTATTGGGTTTATTATTCCTTTTTTTTTGTTTTTGTCCTTCCATCATGAGAAGTGAGGATCCGCCCTTAACATACCCTGACAGCACGTCCTTGCTTTACACTCAAGACAAGTGTAGCGAAATAAAGTAACTTCAGCCGAGTGTTTCTTGTTAATAAATCGGAGCATGTCAACCTGCTCTGGGCTAAGACCTGAACACCGACCACTGAGAGTCAGTCCTGCAGGAAAAAGCAGATGCTCTAAAGGCGCAAAAGATGTCGGAAAGCAGATATATTGATACACTAACTCTCTTTCCGCCGGTCTCTGTTGTTTTTTCTTGGTTCTTCTCTATTATTTAGTCTCACCCTCTTCTCTTCTTGTCCATCTTTGGTTGCTCTCTCTTCTTGTCCATCTTTGGTTGCTCCTGTAACCCGTTTAGGCAGCAAACGACAAAATCAGGTTATTTGTACAATGAGAGATTTAACTGTATTAAAAACAACATATCCTTCTAAGAAATTCATCAACAGATCAATTAATAATTGAAAAAAATAAATGTATTCACCATGGCCGCCTTAATTCAGAACATACCAATCTTCACTGTTGTTCACTGCTCGCTGTACATATCCTACAAAGTCAGACATACACTGTTTCAATGTCCATTTCTCAGATGATATAATTGTTAATGACGTAAGTGCTGAATACAACCAAACCTAACCCCCCCGCCCCAACTTCCTCCACATCCCACTTCCCGGATTGTAAATAATGTAAATAATTCATTTTACAAATGTTTGTATGTACTCTGATGATTAACTTGTGTGATGACTGTATTATGTTGATATATAATATTTGTACCATGAATTGATTAATGTGGACCCCGACTTAAACAAGTTGAAAAACTTATTCGGGTGTTACCATTTAGTGGTCAATTGTACGGAATATGTACTGTACTGTGCAATCTACTAATATAAGTTTCAATCAATCAATCAATTCACCTCAATCTTGCATACTGTAATAGATTTATCTTGGATATTTGCAACTGATGTTAAAAACATATGCTACCCACTATCTGCCTAATGGCAGGTAACATGTAGTGTGTCAGTTTGAGTGACAGTGGGTCTGGCACATGATCAGCCTGATACTGTACATCAGGGGTGGGCATTACGTCGATCGCGATCGACTGGTCGATCTCGGAGGGTGTGTCAGTCGATCTCAAGCCAGGCATTAAAAAATATACATAAAAATGAGCAATCATCAATCATACCAAGACTTCACTTTCGTCAGTTGTTTGACATTCTCGGCACACGAGGATCTTGTGAGATGACGCTGGCTGCTGCGAGCTCATATTTAAGAAAAAAATCACTAACAGGGCGGACGCAGAGAAACACATTTTATTTCTAGAGACTCCGTGCCTACTGTCAAAACTCTAAAGACCGACTGCACAGTTCCTGTCTTCACCATAAAAGACCTGCTTCATCCTGCCTGTGCTAACAAAATAAGAGTCTCAGAAAGCCAGCGTGCACAAGCTAGCAAGCTACTGAGTTTGATGCCAATGTATTTCTCCCCCCCCCCTCAGCGACCGCTTTCTCACTTGCTTGCACACCCGCACTCTCACTGACGTCACTCACCTGCTGCCAGACATTAAAGGGCCACACACATATGCTACTCTCATAACAAAGTGTTTAAAAACGAGTATGCAAGTTGGACAAATGAGATGCCAAATCCAATCACTTTCATGTGGTATTGGACAGAAAGGAGGACTTTTTTTTTCCTCCATTTGAAAATGTGGACGTTATCAGCACCACTGTCTAATTCCAATCAATGCAAGTCATCAGAATCAAATACACCAACTTATATTCTTGTCTTCATGAAAGAAAGGAATCTATGTGTGTTAAACATGCTTGTATTATCATTAAACACCATTAACTTGTTAACAAAAATGTATTTTTCATAAATAAATAAATATAAATTATAAATAGCAATGAGGTAGATCTCCTCGACTTGGTCAATTGAAAAGTAGCTCACCTGCAGAAAAAGTGTGAGCGCCTCTGCTGTACATTATTCCGACATAGAGTACCAATCAAAAGTTTGGAATCTGTTTTTCAAAAACATGACAACATGATAAGCAGAAGACTACATTAATCATACAGGGGCGGTTTGCTATCCAATAAAACATTGCTAAATTTATAATATGTATTTAATACCACAAACTGTTCTTGTGCTGTTCCGACTGTATTTTGATCATTTTTGGCAATAAAATGCTGTAAATGCCAAAAAGCAGTGATTCTCGGTGGTACGGAGTATTCATCTAGTGGTACACCCAAGTAAAACACTTAATGAAAAATTCAAACACAGTGTTACTGTTCAAACTGTGTGTAATGTTAATATACTTGTTAAATAAAACCTTGGCCTTGTTTTAATGAACATGCAGGCCTACTACGTTACTGTATTTCAACGTTGGTCATTATGGTTGTACATGGAGAGCAAAGTGGTGGTACTTGGCGAAAAAAAGTTTGAGAACCACTTTACAATGATTGAAAAATATGTACAACTTTGGTTTTGTTAAATTTTCACTAACGTGCAGAATTTCTTGCCATTCGTGCACTACAACTAAATGCGCTCTTTCTGGTCATTAAACCTAGACGCCTACCCAGCAGACACAACATTGATACAATGTTGATTATACATACATTTCTTTTAAAACTGACTTTGAAAAAACTTTGCGAAATATTTGTATTTGTAAATCGAGACAGTGTTGATGTCCACTGTTGGGTCCGGAATCAGAATCAGAATCAGAATAGTTTTTATTGCCATTGTTTGAGAACGGGTTCACAAAATAGGAATTTTTCTTGGTGCAATCGTGCAACATAAAAGACATATAAGACAGAATAGGTAATAAGATGAGCTGTAACTGAGCTATCAGATCTTGTTATAGTTCATGTGTCTGATGGCCGAGGGGAAAAAACTGTTCAGGGGGCGGGAGCTGTGGGTCTGGATGGACTGTAGTCTCCTGCCTGAGGGGAGAGGGGAAAATAGTTTGTGTCCAGGGTGAGAAGAGTCAGCTGTGATCCGATCCACACGCCTCCTGGTCCTGGCGGAGAACAGGTCCTGGAGGGATGGGAGCTTGCATCCAATCACCTTCTCAGCAGCACGTACGATGCGCTGCAGTCGATGCTTATCCTGGACTGTGGCGCAGGGGAACCACACGGGGATGGAGGAGGTGAGGATGGACTCGATGATGCCTGAATAGAACTGAACCAGCATCTTGGTCGGCACCTTAAGTTTCCTTAGCTGCCGCAGGAAGTACATCCTCTGCTGGGCCTTTTTGATAAGGGAGCTGATAGTCAGCTCCCACTTGAGGTTCTGGGTGATGGTGGTGCCCAAAAAATGGAAGGAGTCCACAATGGAGACGGTGGTGGGAGAGTCAAAAAAAAGTGAGGGGGGATGGTGGGGCTGTGACTTTTCTGAAGTCCATGATCATTTCTACTGGTTTCTGGGGGTTCAGCTCCAGGTTGTTGAGGCTGCACCAGGACGCCAGCCGGTCCACCTCTCTCCTGTAGGCGGACTCATCGCCATCCGAGATGAGCCCAATGAGGGTAGTGTCATCCGCAAACTTCAGCAGCTTTACCGACTGGTGACTGGAGGTGCAGCAGTTTGTATACAGGGAGAGGAGCCAGGGGGAAAGTACACAGCCCTGAGGAGTACCAGTGTTCGTGGTTCGACAGTCCGAGACAATCGTCCCCAGCCGCAAGTGCTGTCTTCGGTCTGTCAGGAAGTCAGCTTGTCTCATAGCAGTCCAGGGAAGATGGTGTTGAAGGCAGAGCTCAAGTCCACAAACAGGATCCTTGCTTAGGTTCCTGGGGAGTCCAGATGCTCTAGGATGAAGTGGAGGGCCAGGTGCACTGCATCATCCACAGACGTGTTGGCTCTGTAGGCGAACTGCATTGGGTACAGGAGGGGGGCAGGACCTAGCGCTCAAAGGACTTCATGACCACAGACGTCAGCGCATCTGGCCTGTAGTGATTAAATCTTGTGATCCGTGCTTTCTTCGGGACAGGGACAATGGTGGAGGTCTTAAAGCAGGACGGCACGCGGCAAAGATAGATGAATAGTACTTTATTTATTCCTTCAGGACAATTAACATTATCAGCACCAACTCCAGAGAGGTGTTAAAAATGTCAGTGAAGACAGAAGCCAGCTGATTCGCGCAGTGTCTGAGGGTGAAGGGGGAGACACCCTCCGGCCCGGGAGCCTTCCGTGTGTTCAGCTTCAAGAAATGCTGGCGTACATCCTCCTCTAGGATGGTGAGGGCCTCTAAAGTCCTGTGATGTTCTTGGAGTCCTGTAATGTCGTACTAGTCCTTTAAATCCTTTAAGGAAGTGCTGGCGTTGGTGGTGAGGATGATGGTGGGGGAGCAGAGCTTTGATGAGCTGAAGGCCATTCATGACGACAGTAATGTATGTTGAGGCCCTGAGCGGGAGTCCGGTCATTACAGGGCCTGGGGGGCTTTGGGCTTATACAGTAGTTCGTAAGGGCCCTTAACCCTCTCCAAACGGCCGCCGAATCACTGGAGCGGAACTGTTCCTGTAGACGATTTGAGTACACAGATATAGCTTTCACCACTTCCCTGTTGAAGTGGTTCTTCGCTTCTCTGTAGGTACTCCGATCCCCGCTTCTCCACGGGGTGTAAACCAGGGCTTGTCGTTGTTATAACAAGCCCTGGTGCACGGTGGAATGTCCGTGGCCGCTCCAATTGCTTCCCAGTCTGTCGTCTCCAAACAGGCGCGCGGCTCCTCTACAGCCTCAGCGGTGAAACACTTAATGGTTCTCATAACAGTTTGATTGGGAATTGACCAAATTACAAAGGTCAAATCAGTCACAACCTGAAATTGATTAAACGTTGTCAAAAAATATGTTGTTTCAATTTTGTATTTGTGTTGTACAATATTGTTTGCGAAATGACCAAAATTTCAATGGTCAAACCAATTTCAGAACCCAACATTGATTAAACGTCTTCAAAAAGCATGTTGTTTCAATGTTTAGTTTGAGTTGCTCAATGTCAGGTTCCTCACTCAACAAGTTCTCAACGTTGTTTTATTGTCTTGTGCCTGCTGGGTAGTATGTTACTACCAAAACACTGTGCTACCAAAACACTGGAATTTGAACATTTAGCTGGCATCTCATTCCAGCGAACAGACAACTGCTCTCGCATTAAAGTCAATCCACTTGTGTGTGTAAAAAAAGAACCAGCCCCTCTTCTATCGACAGTGTACAGAGCTTGAATCAAATCTTATTGTTGATGCCAACATTGATTATCATAATTGCCGATTACTTTTAATTTTACGAATGATCAATAAACAAAACAGTCTTCAAAGACAAGATACAAAGTCAGGAAGCCATGAAGGTTTGTTTGCAATGAATTAGTAAAGACTGACCTGGTGTGATCAAGGGTTTTTCAAATGCTGCATCTTTGGAATGCATATCCTACATTTAGAAAAACCTGTGTAAAGTACTAGAGGCCTGATGTACTGAGAACCAAACACCACACAATAATTAGCGTATGCAATCTATAAAATAACGTGTACCGCTGATGGCCGTGTTGTGTGCGATCGACTAAGACTGCATGTGCAATTGAAAAGTGGTCCAGACGGCCCTTTTTAAACGGGGATTTTGTGTGTACTATACAAGGGATCACCACAGACACACTCATTTGCTGCACATTTATGTTATCATGCTCCTACCTGCGGCGTTTTGGTATATTTTCAAACATGCAGGAGACATTTTCCTCTTTGTATGGCTATTTTAGAAGCAGTCGTCCAGTGCATACACATTGAAACCACTTTGTTTTTTACTGCCAAAGTTGTGCTCATTGGAGAGAGGCTGCACAAGAGGAAAAAAATGCATCGTTAAGGAAGTTTTTTCATATAAGAAATAATTAATTTTATTGTTATTTAGAAATGTATATTATATGCGAAAAAACTAACATTATTAAAGAATACTGAAGGACACCAAAACGCATTAATTGAGTTTGTTTTAAGCGGCCCGTTAAGTCGTTCAGCAGCTATAAAACTATAAAAGGAAAATGCTGAATAGACGATACGTCTAATATTTTTAATTTCTGACCCGGAGGATACTCTGTCCATTGCCTGTCTGTGCAGCTCAAACACTGATCCTGAGCCCGTCAGTAGAACTGTTAGTTTGCATGTCCTTCTGGCACGTGCTAAATTGAATGCAGGATTGTGCTTGCAAAACTTTGATGAGTGTTGATAAATCACATAAATAAATAAACACATTTCATTCTTCCCCTCACAGTGTTGTAGTCGTTTTGATGATACAGCACATACAGAGGCACAACATTGATTGTACACCTTACTCTGCTCACCAAACAAACACAACGCACTTTATACACTTTCAGCAGATCACCTTTGCATGTGCTATCAGGTTTGCACATGTTTTAGTACACACAAACATTCAGTAAATAAGGCCTTAGGTTTTTGTAGTAGGCAATTTTTTGCCAAAATTGAAACATGATTAAGTATTTACTCAAACAATGAACCCATAGTGTTTTAATTCCATTCTTATTATTCTGAAGGTTCATAAAATAGATATGCGGCCCTAAAAATAAATACTTTCAGTTATTTTTGGATTGCTATTTGGCCTTTTTTTTGGCTTTAAGGGAGAAAAACAGAATCCGATTCTGCAGAAAAATAATGGAAAATAGTGCATACCCGGCGATCAAAAATGAGAGAAAAATAAACAATCAATCAATCATCATCAATTAAACTGTATTTATATAGCCCTTAATTAATATAGCCTTTAACCCAATGGGCTAAAATGAGAAACCTTGAAGGGGACCGCACATCCCCTGGGCAACCGGTGCAATGGACGTCGAGTGGATCTAGTTAGTTAGCTTTTTTTTGTGTGTGTGTCCTCTTCTGCTGATGTTTTTGTCAAGATGCTTGAAGAAGCCAAAGCTATTCATCCACTTCCAATGGTTCAAGGACATCTTTCCTATGCTTTAAATGATGACTTCTGGGGGGGGGGGGGGATATATATTTTCAGTAAAATTGCATATACAAGTTCTGTACAGATGACAGTTTTCAAACATTAGCAGCTTGATAGTAAGCTCGAATATGGAACATTTCTAAAAGTCAGTGACGCGCGGTGAGGTTTATAGCTGGCGAGGCACTGACATAATCAGAATCAGATTTACAAATATACAGTATGTGCTCTGTGCATATTATTTGCCATTTGATTGGCAGCAATTTGCGGGTTATGTTTCATTTCTCCATTCTTTACACATACAAACTGTCGCCCACAAAATGTGCATTTCATTAAAAACGAAACAAAAATAATGTTATCGCCGTCTTACCTTATAAATGAAATCCATGCGCTGGTCCTTCTGGATAAAAATATCCGGCACTTTCTGGCAAAAGTCCTCCTTCACTTCATTCAGTTTTAAAAGTCTTATAAGAGTTGCCTCGATTAGCAGAGCTCCTACTCTCATCATTTCTACGAAATGCGAGCTGCTGTTTGGCGAGGAAGCAGGTCGCATTGATGACATCTTTTAAAATCTTTCGATTCTCTTTTACCTTAGCATTGTGGACACTGATGTTAAGTCGCCGCTGTTCACCCGAAGCCAAGTCTATCCTCGTCATCCCAAACGTTTTTAGCATAATCTAGCATTGAATATGAGCGGCCGACCGCTCATGTTTGGTGAGGCTTGTTTGCAAATTCTTTAGGTCACAAAATCCCATTTGAGTCCACACAGTTCTACAGGTTTAAAAAAGAAGGCAAGGAAAGCAGAAAAGGCGGTTTATTGCAGAACACCCACAAAGCCAGTCTTTTCACGTATACCACTCTGTTTGGAAAGGGCAAGTAACTTTCTGTCCTGCTGATTGAAACAAACCATTCAGCTCCGGCGTTGGTCTTCTTTTAGTAATTATCTCCTGCTTCGCTTGAAAGTTCACTTTAGAAAACTGGTTAAGTGAGGAAATATAGTCATCCATGTTGAAAGTCAGGGTGTACGAGACCGGAAAATTTTTTTGCCGCGGCACTTACCCGCTGAGGCCACCGTATGTCTGGGATCATGAGCGCCCCTCCCCTATCGTGAGGCATGACAACTGTTTGCCTCACCCCAGACTTTTTTCTCTGCCGTTTTGATGGCTCAACAAACACACAAAACATGTTACTCGCTGCGGCACTTGACTCGCTTACGCCACTCTGATCATGAGCGCCCCTATAGTGAGACACGAGAACTGTTTGCGTCACCTCAGACTTTTTTCTCTGCTGTTTTAAATGCTCAGCAACACACCAGACAAGAACGCGGTCTGGCCGCACGGTAGACTGAGAAGTTTACGAGGGATTGCGGAAATTCAGCGGTTTTAAAGAAAAAAATAATCCAAATTGGTGAAGCTAAATGAAAATTAAAAACGAATGATTACAATTATTTTATCATTATATATTTTATTTCTTTGCATGATCACAGGTGAGGCACTGCCTCTCCTGACCGCACGTCACTACTAAAAGTGCTCACAAACTTTAGCATAGACTCGGAGCTTCAACAGCCGCACAAGGATAGACTTGGCTTCAGATGTTATGGCGCCCTACACTGAGGATGAGGAAGTGGAGTTGCTCTAACTGCTCGTTTTGCGAAGCAAGGACTAAAAAGACGGTCGGTGGTATGCACGTACATTAGATGCCACAAGAGAGGAGGAAGGGGAGTGTTCTCGGCGAGGAGTACTGGCTGCAAGCTGCAGAATGTTATAGCCAGTTATCGACAAGCTACATCAACTGTGTGAAAAAATGTCTCATAGGCGAGTCGGTGAAAACGTTTAATTCCCACATTGGCATGATTTAAAAGTTATGATAAGCTGTGTGGCAAGACACAGATCTGTGTCACACATAATATGAGTCGATGAGAAAAATACACGCCCTGCAGCGTTTGGATTGACACGTGGAAAAGAGTCCACACAGTCATGAAATTGGAGCTTCGCGCAGGCAGGCATGGCGGACGTTTTTTTTTTTTGATTGATTGATACTTTTATTAGTAGATTGCACCGTTCAGTACATATTCCGTACAATTGACCACTAAATGGTAACACCTGAATACGTTTTTCAACTTGTTTAAGTCGGGGTCCATGTTAATCAATTCATGGTAAAAAAATAAATGTTCTTGTCAGAAGTGGGCATCCGCTTTGAATACGCGTGGACCTCTGTGGACTTTGTTTCATTTACGTTCCGCCCCTGTATCTTTGTACCTTATTTCTCAAAGAGGGATAAAAACCATTAGCACCCTTTTAAAGAAAAACTTTTCCCTCATCTTACAGCTGTTGACAGCCATCTGTTTACCAGCCATTGAGCGATCACTACTCTGCTGCGTCTGGACCTTAACAACGTAGAGAGGTCATAACCGCAGGTCAGTTAAAGATTTACTGAGATGACATTGGCAGCACTTTGTCCATTAAACAGTTAGGGAACTGCAGAGATTGCCAGCGGATCGTGACAACAAACGCAGCTAAATTTAATCTAAAATAACTGTCACAGACGATAGCCTGTATTTCACTGAAGCGGAAGGGCCACTAGTTTGACAAGACACTGTGGCTTGCAAAGTCTTTAAAGGGCTTCTCTATTTCTGACAACATTGGCAATTATTTCATAGTTCTGGGCCTAAAAAGTATGCCATCAAGTAAGGCTTGTTTTCTAAAGAGTTTCAACACATTTTGAAACGCCCACTTTTAAATGTTAAATTATCTGCTTTATATAGCGCTTAACTATACATGGAATGATAACCAAAGGGATTTTACATTATATATCACATTCAACCATTCACACACACATTCACGCACTGAATGCAAGGCACTGACCATGACCCATCAGGAGCAAGGGGGAAGTGTCATGCTCCAGGACACAACGAACGTGACTCCAATGGCTGAAGCTGGACTTGAACCTGGAACCCTTAAAGGGGAACATTGTCACAATTTCATAAGGGTTCAAACCAATTTTTCAAAGTTTTTTTCTAAATTTTACCCATCCTGTAATATCCCTAATTAAAGCATTAAAGAGCCTGATTTTCGCTATCTGTGAAGCCACCGTCCATTTTCCTGTGACGTCATCCAGTGATGCCAATACGGATAGCACAGCAAGATATAACAACATTAGCTCGGTTTCAGACTTGGATTTCAGCGGCTTAAGCAATTCAACAGATTACGCATGTAATTTTCCTGAAGGAACTCTCCTGACGGAATAAATAAAGTACTATCTAGTCTAATCTAATGTATTGAAACGGATGGTTAGAGTATGGAGGCAGATAGCGAAAACGAAATTGAAGAAGAAACTGAAGCTATTGAGCGAATAGCTATTGACGCTATTCGGCCATGTCTGCCTTAGCATCACCGGTAAAATGTGCAGACCAACGATCGGAAGTTTTGCATCTTGTGACACTGGATCAAATTAAATCTGTCGATTGGTAAGTGTTTGTTTGGCATAAAATGTGGGTGGAGGGAAACGCTGCATGAAAATAAAGTTTCGAATATACATACAGCTAGCCTAAATAGCATGTTAGCATTGATTAACTGGCATTCATGCCGCGACCAAATATGTCTGATTAGCACATAAATCAATAACATCAACAAAACTCACCTTTGTGATTTCTTTGACTTTATCGTCGGAAATGCATCTGCTCAGAGTGTCGCAGGATATCCACACAATCTTGCCATCTCTGCAGTAGCATAGCTTTCATCGGTAAAGTGTGCGGAACAAACAACTGACCATTTCGTCGGCTTTCCCTACACCTTTCGTATTTTGATAAAATTTCGTCCAATTTCTTGCCACTTTCGCATCTTTGGGCCAGTGGTGCAACTTGAATCCCTCTCTTGTTAGTGTTGTTACACCCTCCGACAACACACCGACGAGGCATGATGTCTCCAATGTTCCAGAAAATAGTCGAAAAAACGGAAAATAACAGAGCTGAGACCCTGTGCTTGTAATGTGTTTGAGAAAATAGCGGTTTTATTACCTAAGTGACGTCACGTTCTGACATCATCGCTCCGAGAGCGATAAATAGAAAGGCGTTTAATTCGCCAAAATTCACCCATTTAGAGTTCGGAGATCGGTTAAAAAAATATATGGTCTTTTTTCTGCAACATCAAGGTATATATTGACGCTTACATGGGTCTGGTGATAATGTTCCTCTTTACATCTTCATCTCAGTTTTTGATATTTTCGTGCAGAATTTGAATGAATTATTACACGTCTGCCAGATGCATTGTAGCAGGTTGTAGCGATACAAGTAAAGAACGGGTCACCCTGCATACATTTCCAATTGATAGGAATATGAAGACAGTATAGACTTCTCTAATCAAAATGACTTGTGCAAGATGAAACAGACCAAGCGAGAGGAGTGTAATTTGCAGCGACCGTTTTAATATGTCTGACTTTAAAGAAGGGTTCTGGTCGAAGTTTGGATGGAAAAAAATGAAAAGACTTAAGCCAAATCCTGAAAATCACAAGCACCCCTGAGGGGAGGAAGACTGAGACTGAGCACTCAAAAACGAGAGAAAATGAAGGTAAGCCGCTAATATTTTATTTTGTGTCCTCTTCTACTGATGTTTTCCTCAAGATGTTTGATAAAATGCTGAAAGAGCATGAGGAAACAGGCTACGGTGTCTATAAAAGGGCAGGAAAGTTTGGAAATTAAAAAATATTTGTATTATTAATTTTTGCTCGTAATGTTAACTATATCAGTTTTGAAGCAATCATGCATACTTTAACCTTTTTCATATAAAAAATATTTAATCACTATTTTATGTTATTATTATTAAAAAATATATATATTATATGCGGAAAAAAAACGGACGTCATTAAAAAATACTGTAAGACACCAAAACGTATTAATTGATTTTTTTTTTTTTTTATCAGCTCCTTAAGTCGTTCATTTATAAAATTATAAAGGGAAAATGCTGAATAGATGATATGTCTAATATGGTTTTATTTCATACCGTCCAAAATGTTAATGTACACGTAAGGCGGACGATTCTCTGTCTATTGTCTGTCTGTGCAGCGCGAGCACTGATCTTGACGCCATGAATGGAACTGTTAGTTTGCACGTCCTTCTGGCACGTGCTAAATTAAACGCAGGATTTTGCTTGCAAAATGGTGATGAGTGTTGAAAAATCACATGGCACGTGCTAAATAAACACATTTCCATCTTCCCCTCCCGGTATCATAGTCGTGTTGAAGATACTGCATATATTTTACATATTAATGAAGACAAAGGCACAACATGGTTTGCACCCCTTACTCTGCTCTCTAAACAGACACAATACACTTTATACAAGTTTAGCAGATAACCTTTGCATGTGCTATCAGTTTTGCACATGTTTTAGTAGACACAAACCTTTAGTGAATAAGGCCTTAGGTTTTAATAGAAGGCCAATTTTTGCCAAAATTTAAACATGATAAAGTATTTACTCTAAACTATGAAACCATGATGTTTTAATTCCATACTTAATATTCTGAAGGTTTCTAAAATAAATAAGGGGCCTTAAAAAGTGCAGCCCTTTGAGACACTTGTGATTTAGGGCTATATAAATAAACATTCATTGAGTGATTGATGGGCTTCACGGTGGCAGAGGGATTAGTGCGTCTGCCTCACAATACAAAGTTCCTGCAGTCCTGGGTTCAAATCCAGGCTCGGGATCTTTCTGTGTGGAGTTTGCATGTTCTCCCCGTGAATGCGTGGGTTCCCTCCGGGTACTCCGGCTTCCTCCCACTTCCAAAGACATGCACCTGGGGATAAGTTGATTGGCAACACTAAATTGGCCCTAGTGTGTGAATGTGAGTGCGAATGTTGTCTGTCTATCTGTGTTGGCCCTGCGATGAGGTGGTGACTTGTCCAGGGTGTACACTGCCTTCCGCCCGATTGTAGCTGAGATAGGCGCCAGCGCCCCCCGCAACCCCGAAAGGGAATAAACGGTAGGAAATGGATGGATGGATGGATGAGTGATTGATTGATTGATACAAATAAATACTTTCAGTGGTTTTTAGATTGCTATTTATTTATTTTTTGGTCTTAAGGAAGAAAGACCGAGTCCGAATCTGCGATCAAAAATGAGAGAAAAAGAAACTAAGCCACTGTTTTTTATTTTATTTTGCGTCCTCTTCTTCTGATTTTTTTGTCAAGATGCTTGAAGAAGCCAACACTATTCATCCACTTTGAATGATTCAAGGAAAGCTTTTCATTTACTTTACATTAGGATTTTTGGGAATGGGGGAGGGGGGGGCATTTAGTGACCCACACAATATATATTTTTTGTAAAATTGCATATACAAGCACTGTTCAAATGACTGTTTTCAAACATTAGAAACTTACTGTTTTTTTTTATGCTTGAACCTTGTCTAGTTACACAGCAATAAAGTGTGCACACGATGACTTTTTGTTAAGTGCAAAGCAAGCTTAAAAAAAAAAAGCATGGCTTAGTTAATTTAGATTCTAACACAGCAACTAACACATTGACCACTTTTCCTTTGTAATGAGTTTTTTTTGGCGTTCAGCCACAGGAAAAAATATGTTGAAAACAAATATTATAATCGTCAATACTCCTTATGTCTCTCGTCAAAGTCAAGACACAAGCAAGAGCTAGATTCAGCTTTAATTTCGATTCAATCAACAACCGCTCATGTCAAAGGGAGTCAGTCAATCCGAAAAATGTTGACTCCAAAAGCTTCCACTGTACGTATCTGGTCTTTCAGATGATTTCATTATTTTTTTCTCATATTATTTATTTATTTATAGAGAACTTGATTTGCATGTTGTTTTCGGCATTCCTCTACTTTAGTTGTATCGCAAATCATTCAAACAGACTGTGCTGTGCAACATTTCACAATCTGCATCTGTAGGGATGCGTACCCTTTATGGGCACTAAATGAATTCCATCTGTACTATTGGGTATCTATCGTCTTACGTAAAATCAAACGGTACTACGAAGTTTGTATATTTTGTTACCTTTGTTGCATGTGACATGACGTCACATTGCAGGCTTGGAAACAATCACTTAAGCAGCACTTCGAGCGGACTCTTTCGGACTACTTAGACTTATACTTAGACTTCCTTTTTATTGTCATTCAAATTTGAACTTTACAGTACAAATAAGAACGAAATTTTGTTGCATTAGCTCTTGGTAGTGCAGGCTTCTAGGTAATGTTACAATTTAAAATGCCAACAATGCAAGTATGCTTGATGGAAAACATTGAACGTACAGTAAAACTCCAGTTTTCAAAATGCGCCGGCATGATGACAATTTACATTGGCATCAGCGATTTTACATGGCGACTTCAAAACCTCCAATTTTGGTAAAGAAAACTACAACTAAGATACGTTACAATCAAACAGCTGGTGTGTAATAAGTACAAGGGGATGGCGTGGCGAGGTTAGGAGAGTGGCCTTGCCAGCAACCTAAGGGTTCCTGGTTCGCTCCCCAGCTTCTACCAACCTAGTCACATCCGTTGTGTCCTGGAGGAAGACACTTCACCCTTGCTCCTCTATGGGTCGTGGTTAGCGCCTTGAATGCAGCTCCCGCCATCAGTGTGTGAATGGGTGATTGTGGAAATAGTGTCAAAGCTCTTTGAGTACCTTGATGGTTGAAAAGCGCTATATAAGTATAACCTATTTACCATTTCCAAGACTTACAGTAATAATGCTTTGTAAGGCTCAAAAAAACGACACAATTCATCATATTGGCAAAGACTACTCCCTCGGCAACGCACCGTGCTGTATTTTTCAGATTATAAATCGCTCCGGATATAAATCGCACCGGCCGAAAATGCATTATAAAGAAGGAAAAAAACATATATAAGTCACACTAGAGTATAAGTCGCATTTTTGGGGGAAATTTATTTGATAAAATCCAACACCAAGAATAGACATTTGAAAGGCAATTTAAAATAAATAATGTATAGTGAGCAACAGGCTGAATAAGTGAACGTTATATGACGCAAAGTAATTTCTATGCATCTCCTTGGCAACTAACTGGACGTAATTTCAAACATAAATCTCTCCAGAGTATAAATCGCGACTTATAATCCGAAAAATACGGTAGTCTATACACTATTGCCATCTAATGTCTTGGAATTGCAAATGCAAGCAAAATCTATTAAATCCATCCATCCATTTTTTTTTTTTACAGTTTATCCCTTGTGGGGTCGCGGGACGGTGGTTGGCTAGAGCCTATTCCAGCTGCACTCAGTTGCAAGGCAGAAACAACACTTGCAAATGAGACTTAGAAGTGTAAGAAATCAAGATGTAACAACTGCACAGGACATGTATCATTATCAGCTCAGTGTTAGATACCAACATTCGATTGTTTTAATAAACTAACAAATAATCAACACAATTAGAAGTACTAACATTTGATATGTTTAACTACTGGTATCGATTCCCCAGGTACCTAGAATTGGTACCATGTCGTTTCAAATGTGAAAGGTACCCACTCCTAGGTGTCTGCATCAAAACATCGAGTCTATGTTTATCCGTTGGAATAAAAGCCAGTCTAATGCGAACTCCAGTCAAGTGTGCTTCATTGAGATTGAGCAGGGTTTCGCCGCTCGAGTCCTGAAATCAGGGCCGTTCTACTCTACATCTGTCCTGGAGGCGGAGCCCCCAAAGGGGTCAAGACTGGTACGAGGAGAAGAAGAGTTGAAAGGAGGTAATCTCTATTCAAGAGCAGGTACTCATTTCACCGTCTAGCGCTCCAACAGGCCTCTCGCTCCCTCTGCCCCTCTAATCCATGCAGTCCCCTGCTCAGCACACTCAATTATTTATCGGCACATCGGCACACTGAGGAGAGCCAAGGAGAGGGAGGAGACAGCTGCAGTTTTCTTCTCTCCTCCTGGCTGTTGCTCTTTTCCTTCTCCTCTCCCCTCCTGGTGAGTAGTGGCCATTCCTCCATGTACAGCATGAATTATTAACACTAATGACCCCCCGGATACAGACGAGAGGAAGGGAAACATCCAGGTCATCCCCTTTTCTGCTTTTTTCCCTTTTCTGTGTCACTTTTTAAGCATCTGGATTCTGCCCTGGCCTTAAACATCTTGTTTTTTCCAACAATTGTTTTTCACTTTCCTGCTTTACATCCACTGTCCATGTACATGTTCATTGGGTCCAGCTACTTGCTGTGTTTTGTTTTATTAAGGCCGCGCGTATCCTTACAACAGAGGTCTGTGTTGCGTTTGAGTGCATCTAAAGGGGATGGATGCAGGTGCTTATGTGGTACTGTCAAAATTAAAATTGCAAAAAACATTTTAAACCTGAAAAAAAATAAAAAATAAAATATCTGAACTCACATTTCTTTGACAGCTGAGCGAGCTTCCGGGTTGGCCGACATGGTCTCACGAGATGTAGTTTCTCTTTAAATATCCTTCTTGAAAATGGCCTTGCAAATATAGGTGCTGTCTTGTTTAATCATAAAAGATGCAGACGAGGCATGTTGGCTGACTTCAATCTTAAAGTTTACTCCACAGCTTGCTCATCCAAAACTTCCCGCTGCCGGCATGTCTACATTCAACAACCTAAACAGGGCTACCGCGCATGCTCTACAGAAGTGGTTCTCAAATGGGGCATGTGTACCCCTGGTGGTACTTGAAGGTATGCCAAGGGGTACGTGATATTTTTTTAAAATATTCTAAAAATAGCAACAATTTAAAAATCCTTTATACATATATTTATTGAATAATAATTCAACAAAATACGAATGTAAGTTCATAAACTGTGAAACAAATGCATCGATATAATATTCAGTGTTGACAGCTAGATTTTTTGTGGACATGTTCCATAAATATTGATGTTAAAGATTTCTTTTTTTGTGAAGAAATGTTTAGAATTAAATTCATGAATCCAGATGGATCTCTATTACAATCCCCAAAGAGGGCACTTTAAATTGACGATTACTTCTATGTGTAGAAATCTTTATTTATAATTGAGTCACTTGTTTATTTTCAAACAAGTTTTTAGTTATTCTTATTTTTTTATTTCCAAATTGTTCAAGAAAGACCACTACACATGAGCAATATTTTTGCACTATTATACAATTTAATAAATCAGAAACTTATAACATAGTGCTATATTTTACATCTTTATCTCTTTTTTTCCAACCAAAAATGCTTTGCTCTGATTAGAGGGTACATGATTTAAAACATTTTCACAGGGGGTACATCACTGAAAAAAGGTTGAGAACCACTGCTCTCCACTACTGTGGCATGCTTGGTAATGGAGTTCTTATTTTACCTAGCTCATAACATCACTATACATCTGCCTAAGGCCATCTAGAAGGCCTTACTGACAACGATGCATAATCTAATTGGCTATTGCAACTGTCTATCAACTGTATGTCCCATTTCGTTCAGAGTGCATAGACGCCCGCATTGCTGAATCTGAAGGCCTGTGGCAGATTTGGTACAGCATGGCAACATGAGCTAGCTGAACTCTGATTGGATAAAAACTCTATAACCTAAAAACAACAGCACTTGAAGCAGTATAATATGACCTGAAGAGAATATGAATACTTTTAGATACTTAGAAGAAGTAAATTAAAAAATACTTTTACCTTTAATTATGACCATGATTTGTGGTTATGTTAAACCAGCAGAGAATCAATCAATCAATCACTGTTTACTTATATAGCCCTAAATCACTAGTGTCTCAAAGGGCTGCACAAACCACTAGACATCCTCGGTAGGCCCACATAAGGGCAAGGAAAACTCACACCCAGTGGGACATCGGTGACAATGATGACTATGAGAACCTTGGACAGGTGGAAAGCAATGGATGTCGAGCGGGTCTAACATGATACTGTGAAAGTTCAATCCATAATGGATCCAACACAGTCGCGAGAGTCCAGTCCAAAGCGGATCCAACACAGCAGCGAGAGTCCTGTTCACAGAGGAGCCAGCAGGAAACCATCCCAAGCGGAGGCGGATCAGCAGCGCAGAGATGTCCCCAGCCGATACACAGGCGAGCAGTACATGGCCACCGGATCGGACCGGACTCCCTCCACAAAGGAGAGTGGGACATAGGAGAAAAAGAAAAGAAACGGCAGATCAACTGGTCTAAAAAGGGAGTCTATTTAAAGGCTAGAGTATACAAATGAGTTTTAAGGTGAGACTTAAATGCTTCTACTGAGGTGGCATCTCGAACTGTTACCGGGAGGGCATTCCAGAGTACTGGAGCCCGAAATGAAAAAGCTCTACAGCCCGCAGACTTTTTTTGGGCTTTGGGAATCACTAATAAGCCTGAGTCCTTTGAACGCAGATTTCTTGCCGGGACATATGGTACAATACAATCGGCAAGATAGGATGGAGCTAGACCGTGTAGTATTTTATACGTAAGTAGTAAAACCTTAAAGTCACATCTTAAGTGCACAGGAAGCCAGTGCAGGTGAGCCAGTACAGGCGTAATGTGATCAAACTTTCTTGTTCTTGTCAAAAGTCTAGCAGCCGCATTTTGTACCAACTGTAATCTTTTAATGCTAGACATGGGGAGACCCGAAAATAATACGTTACAGTAATCGAGACGAGACGTAACAAACGCATGGATAATGATCTCAGCGTCTTTAGTGGACAGAATGGAGCGAATTTTAGCGATATTGCGGGGATGAAAGAAGGCCGTTTTAGTAACGCTTTTAATGTGTGCCTCAAAGGAAAGAGTTGGGTCGAAGATAATACCCAGATTCTTTACCGTGTCGCCTTGTTTAATTGTTTGGTTGTCAAATCTTAGAGTTGTATTATTAAATAGAGTTCGGTGTCTAGCAGGACCGATAATCAGCATTTCCGGTTTTTTTGGCGTTGAGTTGCAAAAAGTTAGCGGACATCCATTGTTTAATTTCATTAAGACACGCCTCCAGCTGACTACAATCCGGCATGTTGGTCAGCTTTAGGGGCATATAGAGTTGGGTGACATCAGCATAACAGTGAAAGCTAACACCGTATTTGCGTATGATGTCACCTAGCGGCAGCATGTAGATGCTGAAGAGTGCAGGGCCAAGGACCGAACCCTGGGGAACTCCACACGTTACCTTAACGTAGTCCGAGGTCACATTGTTATGGGAGACACACTGCATCCTATCAGTAAGATAAGAGTTAAACCAAGACAGGGCTAAGTCTGACGTACTAATTAGTGTTTTGATACGTTCTAATAAAATATTATGATCGACAGTATCGAAAGCAGCGCTAAGATCGAGGAGCAGCAACATAGATGACGCATCAGAATCCATCGTTAGCAATAGATCATTAGTAATTTTTGCGAGGGGTGTCTCCGTGGAGTGATTTGCCCTGAAACCGGATTGAAAGGTTTCACATAGATTGTTAGACGCTAAGTGTTCATTTAACTGCTCCGCAACAATTTTTTCGAGGATTTTTGAAATAAAGGGAAGGTGAGACACCGGTCGGTAGTTTACCATGAGGTCAGGATCGAGGTTGGGTCTTTCAAGAAGAGGATGAATAACCGCTTTTTTGAATGCTAGGGGAACAGTGCCCGAGGAAAGTGATAAGTTTATAATATTTAGCACTGATGGACCTAATAATACAAAGAGCTCCTTGATCAGTTTCCCAGGAAGAGGGTCAAGTAAACATGTTGTTTGTTTTATTCCATTTACACGTTGTAACAATTCCTCTAATGTTATTTCCTCAAAACGAGAGAAACTATTTTGGAGGGCAGTATCCGCCGTATATACAATCGTGTCAGTGTTAATATAACCCCGTTGTAGCTGGGACGCATTGTCTTTAATCTCCTTTCTAATGACTTCAATTTTCTTACTAAAGAATTGCATAAAGTCATCAGCTGAGTGGGTGGAGCTACTGGAAGGAGTCCCTTGTTGGGTTAGCGATGCTACCGTACTAAACAAAAATTTAGGATCGTTTTTATTACGGTGGATGAGATTTGAGTAATATTTAGCTTTAGCTAAGGTAAGCATGCGTTTATAAGTTATTAAACCATCACTCCATGCTTGATGGTGCACCTCAAGTTTAGTCGTGCGCCATTTGCGTTCCAGCTTTCTGCATAATAATTTCTGAGCTCTAGTTTCTTCTGTAAACCAAGGGGTGCGCTTTTTTGGAGCCTTTTTTAACTTTAGCGGTGCTATGTTTTCAATAGTTTCGCGCAGGGCCTCGTTAAAGTTGTTGGTGAGGTTATCAATAGAGCCCACATACTTTGGGAATGGTGCCATTACCGAGGGCAGTAGGTCAGCAAGAGTTGTCGTTGTGGCCGTATTAATGTTGCGGCTGCTATAGCAGTTATTATTATTATTAGTTTGACGAACATGCGTCTGAACCTCAAATTTTATAAGGTAATGATCGGACAATACTTTAGTATACGGGAGTATCGTGACTTTTAAAACGGTGATACCCCTGACAAGCACTAGATCTCTCGTATTACCGTTGCGATGCGTGGGTTCATTTATTATTTGTGTGAGACCACAGCTATCAATTATAGTCTGGAGCGCTACGCACGGTGGGTCCGATGGGGTATTCATATGGATATTAAAGTCCCCCATTATGATTATATTATCGGCGTGTGTCACTAGATCAGCAACGAACTCTGAGAATTCATTGATAAAGTCCGAATAGGGCCCTGGGGGGCGGTAGATAACAGCCAGGTGTAGAGGGAGCGGTGTGACAGACTTCATAGTAAGCACCTCAAACGATTTATACTTATTATTTATGTTAGGACTAAGGTTAAAGTTTTCGTTGTATATTAGTGCGACCCCCCCACCCCTTTTAAGCGGACGGGCAATATGCGCATGTGTAAAGTTAGGACATGCCTCATTTAGCGCAAAAAAGTCGTTTGGTTTAAGCCAGGTTTCGCTGAGACCGATGACGTTAAGATTGTTGTCTCTGATAATATCATTAACTAACAACGTTTTGGGAGACAATGATCTTATGTTTAAAAAACCTATATTATAGGTAGTCGGCTGTTTTAGGGAATTTTTGATCAAATTATCCGTAGTAGCAATATTAATAATGTTTTGTTTATTATGCCCAGTGCATTCAGTATAATTACGACCATATCTAGGAATTGATACGACGGGAATTTTCCGATTGTTTGTTTGTTGCTTTGATAAACTGCACGCATCATGGTTAGCCACCTCAGTAACGGGGATTTTCCGATTGTTTGTTTGTTGCTTTGATAAACTGCACGCATCATAGTTAGCCACCTCGGTAAAACACATGTCCAACTCTGAAACACTCAAAGCAGAAAAAACTTGTTCTAATTTAACTGACTCCTTACCCAGACCAGTAGTCTCGCAGGATGGAGGGAAGTGGTGTTCTGTGGGGATTAGCCTTCTGCTTTGTTTTTAGCCCTGCTCGACATCCGCGTTTCCGATCACACCGCTGAAGGTCTTGCTGGCCCTGACGGCACACTACTGCTTTTTGTATTAGGGATTTAAGACGGGGGATTCAAACTCACACGTCGCAGACCCATATTTTGTCGGTCTGTACTTAATTTCAATTCAGTATAAGTGCGCTCTACATACTCCATCCACTTTAAACCGCTTGTCCCTTTTGGGGGGTCGCAAGGGGTGCTTGAGCCTATTTCAGCTGCATTCGAGTGGAAGGCAGGGTACAGTCTGGACAAGTTGCCATCTCATCACAGGGCCAACACAGCAGTCACACTCACATTCACACACTGGGGACCGTTTAGTGTTGCCAATCAACCTATCCCTAGGTGCATGTCTTTGGAGGTGGGAGGAAGCCGGAGTACTCGGAGGGAACCCACACAGTCACGGGGAGAACATGCAAACTCCACACAGATTGAACTCAGGACCTTCGTATTGTGAGCCACATGCACTAATCCCTGTCCCATCCTGCTGCCTGGGCTTGTATCGTATTTATATACTGTGAGCCGTTTCTGTTGTCACAAGCTTTGAACCCTGCAGCTAATGTATGGATTTTGCTTTTCTAAAATCTCAATTATGATATTGTTTAAGCAAAGAAATAAAACAATCTGTTGAAATTATCTACTTTAAGAATCTGTTCAAGTGTTTACAAAGCACAAGGAATAAGAATCCTGATTAACATCTTGAACTTCATTAAAAATGAGAAAATATTTTTGCATCTCATAAATAATGAACAAAGACATCAATGACTTGTCTGTTTTGTTTGATTAGCAGTTTTACTGCCGTTTGACAGGCACTGTTTGGAAGCAATTAAGGTATGTAAATAAACATTTACAAAATCTTTCAATGTAAATATCTCATTTCACAACATACCGGTATTTATCTGCAACAAATAGTCCACTGCAGCTAATATAAGGAAAAAAAAATCTTTGTATTTTCTAAAATTAACTTATAAAGCGGTGCAGCTATAGTCCAGAAAAAAGGTAGTTAAAAATAGTATGGCAATCTTGAATCTCACTACATACCGACTATACAATAACGATGCAAACACACAATTTACAGCACAACAATCATAAAATAGGCAACACAAAGAGAAACTATCTGTTAGCAAGCTAAGGTGTTTCTGACAATCTCCTAGGGAAGTCAACTCAGAAAGTTTACATTCAATTTTACATTTATATTAACTTTGGGCTTACCAAAGCTTCTGGTGGAAATAGTCTACAAATGTAGTCACATGATTAAAATATGGTTCTGGGGGCAATACATTGTGCGGGCCAGCCTCACCCGGGCTTTACCTCTGGCGGCCCCAAGTAAAGTGAGTTTGAGACCCCTGGTGTAATGTAACCCATAATTACGGTTCGGAAATTTGGTACATGTCTCGGCTATAAGGAAACAGTTCAGTTCATTTTGAGTACAGTAAATGAACACATTGTAAAAAATGAAACTGACAGCAGTTTACACTTTTGTATACACTTCTTGTGTAAACAAAAAGTGTTGTCATCGTCCTTTACAATACATAAAAAATGTTTTTAAAAATTACATAAAAATTGAAGGATTTACTTTGATACATATTGCGCATTAGATAAAAAACAGTCCAATACAATATATGCTAAACTGAAAAAAGCATCTACACCTCAGCTATGTTGTAACACATCAAAACAAATTACATATATATATACATATATATATATATATATATATATATATATATATATATATATATATATATATATATACATACATATATGTTTGTGTGCACGCGTGTGAGTCTATTTCTGGTTTGTGTTAGAGCGAGAGGGAGCGAGAGAGTCAATAAGGAGTGGTGATGAAGAGGAATTGCTAATGTCAACTGCACTTGCTTTCTGCCTCAGTATCACAGCACTGTGCATGCTTCATATCAGACAGCCACCAGCAGCAGACTACCCATCATTTAAGCACACCAGGCCAAGGGAGACAGAGTGGAGGAAACACAGAAAATAGGAGGACAACAAGATAAAGAAAGAATGAAAGCAACATAAAGGAAAGGCTGTGCTAGACATAGGGGTGGGGACTGCACAGTAAACTACCCTGTGTTATTTTTTCAATGATAACAGGTTTGTGATGCAGAAATGACCAATACAGGTGTATAAAAAGACAACACATCCATGTAAATGAAAAAGTGGAATGTAAATAATGAAAAATTAATAACACAATCTCGGTGAATGGGCTACTGTATATTTTGTTCAGCTTTTTCCCAAGAGCAATGAAATACAGATTCACAAACGCAACACAATATATACATGTTCATTATCATCACTGTATATTCTATTCATCCCATATGTTTAATGTTTCTGGACTGTCAGAGTTAGTTTGAGTCAAACCCCAAGATGCAGAGAAGGAGGGAGGGATTTTGCAGGAAAACATGATTTAATTTAAATAATAGAACAAGAAGAAACAAAAGGGTACTAACACAAAGCGCGCACGAGGCGGATAACAAACTAAGGGAGCAAGCATGGGAGCTAGAAAACCAAAAGGATCTTAGCATGGAAGCTAGCAAGAATCGAGCAGGAAACAGAAGTCGTACATTTAATATAAAAAGAAACTTGGAAGCAGGGAACAAAAAGCAGTAAGCTAAAAACCGCAATCAAACATAGCTTACCGCAACGCTGCATAGACAAGACAAGATACGACACGACAGGTAGGAACGAAAAGAGCGACATTGGCATGGCAATACCCCAGCACTGACTGGAAGACAAAGCAGGTACATTATACGAGCGGGCTGATTGACAAGAGGTGTGGCCAGGTTCCAATCCGCCGCAGTTGACGGGAACCAAAGCACTTAGGGCGACGAATAGGAAGCTGAACCAAAATAAGAGTGCTGACAGGAACTAAGGACAGGAAATACTAAACACACAGAGGAAAAACTAAAACACAAACAGTCAGTGGCAAGCCTGATATGGACGGTTCAACTAGGAATGCCCTGTCTAATGTAACCTGCGATTGTCAATGTAATGTTTCTCCCAGCTATTAAAAACAAAGTTAAACTGTTCGCAGGTCTGCTTTTATCAGTCCCCATGGGGATGTGGCCATCACACCTGTTTATGCAAATCAAACCAATCCCTACAAACTATGAAAATGAATCAAGGGTTTGGGTATGTATGTGAACTTTGAAATAGTATTTTTTTTTTTTTTTGGAGGAACCTTTACTACTTACATCATTTCCTCCAGGACATATTTGCAAATAAAATTTTGAAAAACTAAAAAATGCTAAAAAAAAATAAGAAACACCCAATGTTGAATAAAACAACACTTCTGCAGAACTATAAGTCTAGTTTGCTTCATTTTCTTCTTAGAGCTGCTGTGACGCAGTCCTTTTTATGAGTGTAGTTTTCGGGCGACAGGCCACACCCACACGAACAGATGTTATGTTGTCTATAAGCCACAGGTACGCACACTAAAACATGAAATATTTACATGGGAGCTTTGTGTATATTCACAAAATTAAAAAAAATTGTGGCATGTGAAGCTTGTGAAGCCATAAAAATATATACAGTAAATTAACCATTGCATTGTACAAAGCACATTATTTTCAAAATATAACGGTTTATAGCAGGCCTGGGCAATTATTTTAACTGGAGGGCCAAATTTTGAGAAAAAAATGTGTCTGGGGGCCAGTGTATCTGATTTTTTGGAACACTAATACAAAAACTCAAAATAATGTCTGATTGAATACTAAAAAAGTTATGAGAGACAGTCTTAGAAAACAGAATGGAAATGTACGTTTTTTTTACTGAACTAGACACCCAGAATGTACAAGAAAATTAAGAGTGTCGAATTTACAATATTAACTATAAAGGATAAAACACTGAATATTTACGATATGTGAACGTCACACCCCCTCTCCATCCACATATTTTACAATCAAGCGGAACATGACAATTCAACAAACACAGCGAAATATGAACGTGAAAGGTAAAACAAAAACACTTACTATCTGATAAATCTAATACATCACTAAGCTTTATAACTTTTTTATTAAAATATCCTTCCACGTCTGTCCCTGACACCCACATTTCAGGCTCTGGAAATACTCTGTGGAAACGCTCCCCACCCACACTGCTTGGTGCCTTGTCTGAGCTGCTGTGACAGATTACCACAGTGACTAATTAGATGAGCACAGTAACTAATTAAATTACCATAGTAGCTTGTATATCGTGCAAAATTGCAGATTCCAACCATTGAAATACTTTGTATAGTTCAAGACTTACGGTAATTTGAAAACATCACTGCACATCAAAATGGCAGCTACAATTTCCATCTTGAAGATCTAAAAAAGTTATTTAGGAATGTCAGCCAGATTGAAAAGCTTAACGGGCCGGATGTGGCCCCCTGGGCCTTAATTTGCCCAGGTCTGGTTTATAGTCTAGAAATTACACTCTATTCATGACACGAAATGTATATCAATGGAAAGTGCAGTGCGTCTAGATTAGTAGTGTCCAACTTGTTCTTATAGAGGGTAATATCGGATTATGGCTGCCCTAAGAGGGCCACTTGCATAAACAACACTTTCATTATTATATTTTTTAATTACAGATTGATGGATAACTTGCTTAGAAATCGCAAATATTTGTATGTATTTTTTTTTGACAACTTCTCATTGCATGACCCGATAATATTAAAGGGGAACATTATCACAATTTCAAAATGGTTAAAAACAATAAAAATCAGTTCCCATTGGCTTGTTGTATTTTTTGAAGTTTTTTTCAAAATTTTACCGGTTCCGGAATAGCCCTAAAAAAAGCTTTAAAGTGCCTTTTTTTCGCTCTCTGCCAAGACACTGTCCATTTTCCTGTGACGTCATACAGTGCTGCCAATACAAACAAACAATGGCGAATACCACAGCAAGATATAGCGACATTAGCTCGGATTCAGACTCGGATTTCAGCGGCTTAAGCGATTCAACAGATTACGCATGTATTGAAACAGATGGTTGGAGTATGAAAGTATTGAAGAAGAAACTGAAGCTATTGAGCGAATAGCTATTGACGCTATTCATAGCCATAGCATGGCCGAATATTTCCGTTAGCATCGCCGGTAAAATGTGCGGACCAAACGATCAGGACTTTGGCATCTTGTGACACTGGAGCAACTTAAATCTGTCGATTGGTAAGTGTTTTTTTCGCATTAAATGTGGGTGGAAGGAAACGTAATATAGTTGCAAATGCATCTGCAGGTTATCCATACATTTCTGTCTCATGTCTGCTTTAGCACCGCCGGTAAATAGCATGTTAGCATCGATTAGCGTAGCATGTTAGCATCGATTAGCTGGCAGTTACGCCGCGACCAAATATGTCTGATTAGCACATAAGTCAACATCAACAAAACTCACCTTTGTGATTTAGTTGACTTTATCGTTGCAAATGCATCTGCAGGTTATCCATACATCTCTGTGCCATGTCTGTCATCGCTGGTAAAATGTTTACTTTTGCATCTTTGGGCCAGTGGTGCAACTTGAATCCCTCCCTGTTAGTGTTGTTACACCCTCCGACAACACACCGACGAGGCATAATGTCTCCAAGGTTCCAAAAAATAGTCAAAAAAACGGAAAATAACAGAGCTGAGACCCGGTGTTTGCAATGTGTTCGAAGAAATGAAAATGGCGGCTGTATTACCTCGGTGACGTCACGTTCTGACGTCATCGCAAAAAGAGCGATAAAAAGAAAGGCGTTTAATTCGCCAAAATTCACCCATTTAGAGTTCGGAAATCGGTTAAAAAAATGTATGGTCTTTTTTCTGCATCATCAAGGTATATATTGACGCTTACATAGATCTGGTGATAACGTTCCCCTTTAAACTGTGGAGAATATCCATGCGCATGCAGTACATTTCTCTGTCAAAATTGTCAGATGAAAAAAGCCAGAAAGGACTTTGTGCTTTTCGCAGGCCTAAAGAAATAAAGAGGTGTAAAGTTTAAATGATATGGCGGACCGCATAAAATTATGTGGGGGGATACAACCTGCTCAGTGGCCTTGTGGTTAGAGTGTCCGCCCTGAGACTGGAAGGTCGTGAGTTCAAACCCCAGCCAAGTCATACCAAAGACTATAAAAATGGGACCAATTACTTCCCTGCTTGGCAGTCCGCATTAAGTGTTGTAAGTGGGTGTTAAATCACCAAATAATTCCCAAGCTGCTGCTCACTGCTCCCCTCACCTCCCAGTGGGTGAAAAAGGGGATGGGTCAAATGCAGAGGATGATTGTTTGTGTGACTATCGTTGGGTCTTTATAATAAGTGGCGGATCACATTTGATGAAGTGGCGGACAGCATAAAAAAATGATGTGGGCGGGCCACATTTAAACGAAATCGCAAGTCAGCTCTGACCCACGGGCCTTCAGTTTCTACATTATCAACTCTGTATTTACGTATGTTCTCGCCTTTACCTTTTCTATTAAATACTATATTTGTAAATGACGATTGAAACGGCTTAAATGTGCATTAGTAAGGACAATGTGGGGCCAAACAAGCAAGTCAAAATTTACCTTCAATTTTCAAGTGTTACCTATCATTAACAATCCAAAGTATTCACTTTATGATGATTTTGATTCTACATTATAATATTTTTCCCCTGCTTGTAACCAAAAAACGTGTTGACCACCAATGATATGTTTTAGCAGAGTACAAAAGGTTTTCCTTTGATAAGTCAGTTTGGCAAATTCAGGTCAAAACTAGATGGCTAAATGAAGGTGTCCTTAGAAACATGTTATTGTCCAGTATGCTACATGCTCATTACATTAAATGGTCATTTGTCTTTGGCGTGCATCCCAGCAGACAATTACTTTGACAAGCTCTGCTTTATGACAGGCGTTTTCTGTCTCTGCTTTGTGGTTTCAGGCAGCTTGGTGTGGTGGAGCACCGAGGCAGGTGAACGTAATTGGCAATCATCACTAATAGAAACCCAATTATGCAAAACTTTTCTTACCTGATAGTACCTGTTTTTGTTTATTTGGGATCCTCCTAAGTCCCGAAAAATTTGAAATGGAGGCAAGCAATATTGCCTTCCTCCAAACATGCTCCAAACTGGCCGTTTGGAATTTGAGACTTCAGTGACATATTTTGCCTGAGTTACATCAGCAGTTATCTCCATATATGGTAGAGGTTTACCCAAAATTACCTTTTGTGTCAAAGATTTTGGAGAAATGTGTTCTGGCACAACTGCAGCCTTTTTTAGATGAAAATAGCACTTTAGATCCATTTCAGTCTGGATACAAAGCTTTGCACAGTACTGAATCTGCACTTTTAAAGGTTTTTAATGACTTGCTTTTAATGTCTGATTCTGGCAGCTCTGCCATTTTAGTGCTTTTAGATCTTACAGCTGCCTTTGACACAGTCGACCACACAATTCTTTTAGACCGCCTGAGAGACTGTGTGGGTGTCAGGGGGACTGCGTTAGAGTGGTTCAGATCTTACCTGTCTGAGAGGTCCTTCTCTGTCAGGCTGGGGGACGCCACCTCCTCTTCTGCCCCGCTTTACTGTGGTGTCCCCCAAGGATCTATTTTAGGCCCCATCCTGTTCGCTCTTTATCTCCTCCCTCTTGGAGATATTTTTAAGAAACATGGAGTGTTTTATCACTTTTATGCAGGTGACTGCCAAATTTATATCCCGATTTCAAAAAGCCACGGCCCCCTGACACCCCTTCTTAACTGTCTATGTGACGTCAAGGCTTGGTTAGCCCAGAATTTTTTAATAATGAATGAGGGAAAAACGGAAATTTTAGTTTTTGGTCCGGCCCTCACTGACTTGGGACCATTGCAAAATTATGTGCGTCCCAAAGTCACCAGCCTTGGCGTCACTATAGACAGCGATTTTAAACTAGACAAACAAGTCAATGGCGTTTTAAAATCGTGTTTTTATCACCTTCGTCTTTTAGTAAAGGTTAAACCGTTTTTATCTTTTAACCTTTTTGAACAAGTCGTGCATGCTTTAATTTCAAGTCGCCTGGACTACTGCAATGCACTTTATGCTGGCATTAGCCAAAAAGCTCTCTCCCGGTTGCAGTTAGTCCAGAACGCGGCAGCACGACTTTTAACAGGGGCCAGGAAACGCCAGCATATAACCCCAATTCTTCAGCGTTTGCACTGGCTCCCTGTTCATTTTAGAATTGATTTTAAAACATTGCTGTTTGTTTTAAAATCTTTACATGGACTGGCACCTCAATATATCTCGGACCTCATCCAAATTTACATCCCTGCGCGCGCTCTGAGGTCCGAAAGCCAGCTCCAGCTCGTGGTGCCCAAGACCAGACTTAAGACCAGGGGAGACAGGGCCTTCCCTAAGCTCTGGAACACTCTGCCGCTCCATGTTCAAACTGCTTCCACAGTGGACTCTTTTAAGTCTCGTCTTAAGACCCACTTTTATTCTTTGGCTTTTAACACTACGTGAGTTGTGTGGTCCTCTGTCCTCTGTTGTCCTCTGTGTTTTTTATACACTTTTATTTTTATTTTACTGTTTTAATTGATTTTACCCTTTAAAATAGTTTTTAATCATATTTGTTTTTATATTGTTTTTATTGGTTTTATTTTTATTCATTTTTTGTTTTATTCAGTCATTGGTGGAGCATAATATTGTTTTTAACATGGCTGTGCATCACTTTGGAAACGTTATTGTTGTTTAAATGTGCTATATAAATAAAGTGGATTGGATTGATTGGATTGAAAGACTTTTGCACAAGTCCGACATTTTTATGTAGTTGTAGTCCAAAGTTGTAGTCAATAAGTTCCTTCTTTTCCTCTATCCTTTTGTTGTGGGGTAGACTGGCTCATACATGCACATGTATGCTAAAATCCTGCGCTGTAGCATATAGTATTGTATACTTTTAACTTATATGTTATAGGTCACACTTCTGCTGCGCTCGATGGAGCGCGCCACAGGCCACGCTCCCCGACTTTCCCCATCAGCTGCGGTTGTGCCTCCGCGCAGATGAAATCGCTCTGCAATCAACGCACCTACCCGTGATGAGCCACCTGCCTTCATAAGCCAGCGCGTCGTGAGATCCAACCGTCTCACATGTGCTATCTCTCTCTCTGTTCCCTCCCCGTTGTGTTCAATGTCTCTCGTGTTGGGTTGTTTTCCAGCAACCCGTCGCCTTTCCACATTGTCGAGCTGTGTGTCTCGTCTCCCTGGATCCCCTCTGGACTTCCTCTTTCCTCTCTGGACTTCAACCTCACACCTTCCCACCGACCACGACGCATCGCCCCAGTCATTGACCCTTTGCCCGTCCATCAACTTCCGAGCCTGCTTTGCCCCCTTTGAATTTGCGCCTCAAACATGGGGCGGTATAGCTCGGTTGGTAGAGTGGCCGAACCAGCAACTTGAGAGGTTGTAGGTTCGATTCCCGCTTCCACCATCCTAGTCACTGCCGTTGTGTCCTTGGGCAAGAAACTTTACCCACCTGCTTCCAGTGCCACCCACACTGGTTTGAATGTAACTTAGATACTGGGTTTCACTATGTAAAAGCGCTTTGAGTCACTAGAGAAAAAGCGCTATGTAAATATAATTCACTTCACTTCACAAACTCAACACGTACCATCAACTCCTACTGGTAACAACTCTCATATAGTTCACTCACATAGTCGCACTATATATATATATATATATATATATATATATATATATATGTATATATATATATATATATATATATATATATATATATATATATATATATATATTTGGATTACACACACACTTCACAGACATATTCTGCTTTCAATAAATGCGCTGACACTGTCTCACCGCCGTCTTCTTCTCCCGCGGCACCGTCACATTATATCTGTCAGTAGACACGACATGGAAGCGCTAAAAACTACAACATGGCCGGTAGGGAGAAAACGCAGCCGTAGTGGGCTTTGGCACGTCATTTAGTACCACCAACAGAATAGCCCGTTTTAAAAGTTAAAGTACCACTGGTAGTCACACACACACTAAGTGTGGTGAAATGACTCTCTGCAGTTGACCCATCCCCTTGTTCCAACCCTTGGGATGAGGGGGAGCAGTGAGCAGCAGCGGTGGCTGCGCTCTGGAATCATTTTGGTGATTTAACCCCCAACCCCAATCCTTGTAGCTGAGTGCCAAGCAGGGAGGTAACGTGTCCCGTTTTTATAGTCTTTGGTATGACTCGGTATGACCGATCTCAGGACGGACACTCTAACCACAAGGCCACAGAGCAGACTAAATTTTGAAGAGACACTCAAAAAGCGGCTTAAAAAAAAACTGTAAAACAAAATCTATGCAAAATGTTGACCAAAGAACAACCATTACATGTTATGTAGACCACAGGGAAGTGTTTTAAATGTAGGAAAAAATCATAACATGACCCTCTTAAAGGCCTACTGAAATGAGATTTTTTTATTTAAACGGGGATAGCAGGTCCATTCTATGTGTCATACTTGATCATTTCGCGATATTGCCATATTTTTGCTGAAAGGATTTAGTAGAGAACATCCACAATAAAGTTCGCAAATGGAGAAAAGCCCTGCCTCTACCGGAAGTCGCAGACGATGACGTCACATGTTGATGGCTCCTCACATATTCACATTGTTTTTAATGGGAGCCTCAAACAAAAACAGCTATTCAGACCGAGAAAATGACAATTTCCCCATTAATTTGAGCGAGGATTAAAGATTCGTGTTTGAGGATATTGATAGCGACGGACTAGAAAAAAAAAAAAGAAAAAAAAAAAAGTTAAAAAAAAAACGCGATTGCAATCGCATTGCATTGAGACGGATTCATACGTTTTGAGAGACATTTACTAGGATAATTTTAGGAAACCCCTTATCTTTATATTGTGTTGCTAGTGTTTTAGTGAGTTTAGTAGTACCTGATAGTCGGAAGTGTACGTCCACGGTCGGGTGTTGACGCACAGTGCCTCGGGGGAGTCGACGGCAGCTATGGACGGCACAAGCTCAGCTTTTCTCCGGTAAGAACTGACTTTTTACCACAGATTTCTCACCGAAACCTGCTGGTTGACATTCGGTTGGGATCCATGTTGGCTGTGATCCATAGTAAACTTTAATGTCCGTGAATTTTAAACAAGGAATCACCGTGTGTTTGTGTGGCTAAAGGCTAAAGCTTCCCAACTCCGTCTTTGTACTTTGACTTCTCCAATATTAATTGAACACATTGCAAAAGATTCAGCAACCCAGATCATCATAATGCTGTGTAATTTTGCCATTAAAGCAGACAACTTTTAGCTGTGTGTGTGCGCAGCGCTTATATTCCTAACAGCCCGTGACGTCACGCGTACACGTTATCATTACGCAACGTTTTCAAGAAAATAGTCCCGGGAAATTTAAAATTGCAATTTATTAAACTAAAAAGGCCGTATTGGCATGTGTTGCAATGTTAATATTTCATCATTGATGTATAAACTATCAGGGTAGTAGAGGGTTTCAGTAGGCCTTTAAGGTAGAATATTCCTTATACTTCTCTCATGTAGACCTCACGTTTTCTTGTAGGTTCGTCCTTTTTTTTGCTCGCTCATAAGATCCCATGCTAAATTTGGTTTCTTATGTTTTTATTTGGATTGCCTTGTTGCTCAGTTTCTAAAAATGTGTTGCTTTCTGTCCTTAAGGTGTAGTGCCTGCTACTTTTGGGACACTTTGAGTCATCATGTATGTCATGTAAATGTTTCCGGGGCTTAGCCTGCTACTTTTACCTTGAACTTTGTTGATGGCTTTCCTAATATTGACATCGTTTTTGCATATTATTGTGCACACAAATTAACATTTTTGTACAAAATTCACAACATTCCTGCCTTTGCTGGGGTTCGAAAATCAAGCCAAGCCTTCACACTGGCTTCACAAAGACATAAAAACGCATATAAAGCTCGAAAGTACTGCACATCCTAGAAACCAAAAGCAGCATTAATGAATAATGAATGAATAGATAACGAATGAATGATCTAGACTACAAGGAAAGTGAAAGAAACAACACATACAGAAAGAATAATGCAGTCTGATGGAATAAAGTCATCAACTTTCAACAACATAAACTTTACAATAGAAAGGACTGCTGAATAAGAAGAGCCTTTCACCACACTGACTACAAACAACTGAATTTAGAGAGACTAAATTATTTTCCTTCAACAGTTTCTATTACATGGTAGCCACATTAAAGGGGTACTGAACTTTTTTAACATTTTGCCTGTCAGTGACAATCTTTATGTGAGAAAATAACATGTTTTTTTATTTTTTGTGTATTCTAAAACGCAAAAAAAGGCTAGCAATAGGTAGATAATATTGTTGGTAATGGGATTCAATCTATTCCGCATATATTGCTACTACGGATAATTTGATCAAAAATTCCCTAAAACAGCCCACTACCTATAATATAGGTTTTTTAAACATAAAATCACTGTCTCCCAAAACGTTGTTAGTTAATGATATCATCAGAGACAACAATCTTAACGTCATCGGTCTCAGTGAAACCTGGCTTAAACCAAACGACTTTTTTGCGCTAAATGAGGCATGTCCTCCTAACTTTACATATGCGCATATTGCCCGTCCGCTTAAAAGGGGTGGGGGGGTCGCACTAATATACAACGGAAACTTTAACCATAGTCCCAACATAAATAATAAATATAAATCGTTTGAGGTGCTTACTATGAGGTCTATCACACCGCTGCCTCTACACCTGGCTGTTATCTACCGCCCCCCAGGGCCCTATTCGGACTTTATCAATGAATTCTCAGAGTTCGTTGCTGATCTAGTGACACACGCCGATAATATAATCATAATGGGGGACTTAAATATCCATATGAATACCCCATCCGACCCACCGTGCGTAGCGCTCCAGACTATAATTGATAGCTGTGGTCTCACACAAATAATAAATGAACCCACGCATCGCAACGGTAATACGATAGACCTAGTGCTTGTCGGGGGTATCACCGTTTCCAAAGTTACGATACTCCCGTATACTAAAGTATTGTCCGATCATTACCTTATAAAATTCGAGGTTCAGACGCATGTTCGTCAAACTAATAATAATAATAACTGCTATAGCAGCCGCAACATTAATACGGCCACAACGACAACTCTTGCTGACCTACTGCCCTCGGTAATGGCACCATTCCCAAAATATGTGGGCTCTATTGATAACCTCACTAACAACTTTAACGACGCCCTGCGCGAAACCATTGATAACATAGCACCGCTAAAGTTAAAAAAGGCTCCAAAAAAGCGCACCCCGTGGTTTACAGAAGAAACTAGAGCTCAGAAATTATTATGCAGAAAGCTGGAACGCAAATGGCGCACGACTAAACTTGAGGTGCACCATCAAGCATGGAGTGATGGTTTAATAACTTATAAACACATGCTTACCTTAGCTAAAGCTAATTATTACTCAAATCTCATCCACCGTAATAAAAACGATCCTAAATTTTTGTTTAGTACGGTAGCATCGCTAACCCAACAAGGGACTCCTTTCAGTAGCTCCACCCACTCAGCTGATGACTTTATGCAATTCTTTAGTAAGAAAATTGAAGTCATTAGAAAGGAGATTAAAGACAATGCGTCCCAGCTACAACGGGGTTCTATTAACACTGATACGATGGTATATACGGCAGATACTGCCCTCCAAAATAGTTTCTCTCGTTTTGAGGAAATAACATTAGAGGAATTGTTACAACGTGTAAATGGAATAAAACAAACAACATGTTTACTTGACCCTCTTCCTGGGAAACTGATCAAGGAGCTCTTTGTATTATTAGGTCCATCAGTGCTAAATATTATAAACGTATCACTTTCCTCGGGCACAGTTCCCCTAGCATTCAAAAAAGCAGTTATTCATCCTCTTCTTAAAAGACCTAACCTCGATCCTGACCTCATGGTAAACTACCGACCGGTGTCTCACCTTCCCTTTATTTCAAAAATCCTCGAAAAAATTGTTGCGGAGCAGTTAAATGAACACTTAGCGTCTAACAATCTATGTGAAACCTTTCAATCCGGTTTCAGGGCAAATCACTCCACGGAGACAGCCCTCGCAAAAATGACTAATGATCTATTGCTAACGATGGATTCTGATGCGTCATCTATGTTGCTGCTCCTCGATCTTAGCGCTGCTTTCGATACTGTCGATCATAATATTTTATTAGAACGTATCAAAACACAAATTGGTACGTCAGACTTAGCCCTGTCTTGGTTTAACTCTTATCTTACTGATAGGATGCAGTGTGTCTCCCATAACAATGTGACCTCGGACTACGTTAAGGTAACGTGTGGAGTTCCCCAGGGTTCGGTCCTTGGCCCTGCACTCTTCAGCATCTACTTGCTGCCGCTAGGTGACATCATACGCAAATACGGTGTTAGCTTTCACTGTTATGCTGATGACACCCAACTCTACATGCCCCTAAAGCTGACCAACATGCCGGATTGCAGTCAGCTGGAGGCGTGTCTTAATGAAATTAAACAATGGATGTCCGCTAACTTTTTGGAACTCAACGCCAAAAAAAACGGAAATGCTGATTATCGGTCCTGCTAGACACCGAACTCTATTTAATAATACAACTCTAACATTTGACAACCAAACAATTAAACAAGGCGACACGGTAAAGAATCTGGGTATTATCTTCGACCCAACTCTTTCCTTTGAGGCACACATTAAAAGCGTTACTAAAACGGCCTTCTCTCATCTCCGCAATATCGCAAAAATTCGCTCCATTCTGTCCACTAAAGACGCTGAGATCATTATCCATGCGTTTGTTACGTCTCGTCTCGATTACTGTAACGTATTATTTTCGGGTCTCCCCATGTCTAGCATTAAAAGATTACAGTTGGTACAAAATGCGGCTGCTAGACTTTTGACAAGAACAAGAAAGTTTGATCACATTACGCCTGTACTGGCTCACCTGCACTGGCTTCCTGTGCACTTAAGATGTGACTTTAAGGTTTTACTACTTACGTATAAAATACTACACGGTCTAGCTCCATCCTATCTTGCCGATTGTATTGTACCATATGTCCCGGCAAGAAATCTGCGTTCAAAGGACTCAGGCTTATTAGTGATTCCCAAAGCCCAAAAAAAGTCTGCGGGCTGTAGAGCTTTTTCATTTCGGGCTCCAGTACTCTGGAATGCCCTCCCGGTAACAGTTCGAGATGCCACCTCAGTAGAAGCATTTAAGTCTCACCTTAAAACTCATTTGTATACTCTAGCCTTTAAATAGACTCCCTTTTTAGACCAGTTGATCTGCCGTTTCTTTTCTTTTTCTCCTATGTCCCACTCTCCTTTGTGGAGGGAGTCCGGTCCGATCCGGTGGCCATGTACTGCTCGCCTGTGTATCGGCTGGGGACATCTCTGCGCTGCTGATCCGCCTCCGCTTGGGATGGTTTCCTGCTGGCTCCGCTGTGAACGGGACTCTCGCTGCTGTGTTGGATCCGCTTTGGACTGGACTCTCGCGACTGTGTTGGATCCATTATGGATTGATCTTTCACAGTATCATGTTCTCATAGTCATCATTGTCACCGACGTCCCACTGGGTGTGAGTTTTCCTTGCCCTTATGTGGGCCTACCGAGGATGTCGTAGTGGTTTGTGCAGCCCTTTGAGACATTAGTGATTTAGGGCTATATAAGTAAACATTGATTGATTGATATAACTCTCTAAAAAAACATCCAAAAACTGCCAACAATACCTCATTTACATGTTGTGACCTACATACTGTTATTGCAAGAGCTAAGGCCAGGGACTACTTTTGGGAACACATAAACTTCCTCGCAGGGTAAATACTGCAGCTGTTGAAATGCAGAGCCGGCGAGCTGCTGCATTGTCTCTAATGTTAGATTATAAATCATGAGATTTGAAATTCAATTACACCTGCCAAATATTGCCTTGAAGACGCAACAATATCCTTGATTTCTTTTGTATTTACCCGAGTGAGTATTATGATTAATTCATCATCCAAACGAGGAATGCAGGTTTTGTGCTGAAAGATATAAGCATCCCATCAGCATCAACATCCCAGTGAGAGCAGACGTACATTAGGTGATTGTTTTATGATGTTCTTAGTTTGTAATTCTTAGTCTTTCACTATAGTTAGATCTGCTTGTTTCTGAGCGTCTAAAATGTACAATATGGCTCATCCTCCCTATTTTCAGGCTCAAAAATATAAAGTTCTGGATCATTAATTTTTCCAAAGTAGTCGTTGTTGGCTCTCATGAAGTCTGCCTTGATTCGTGATAGTTGTTGTTGAAGTAAACAGCGAATGTTGTGATGCGTCTATAAAATAATGTGCCCCAAAATAAATGTTTCGCAATGTTTAAATGACCAAAATACGTAAATATTACTTGTTGATATCAATGTGCCTGTTACTACATTACATACAGTAAACACTTACAGCGTGTATATAAAACATTGTTGGAAGTTTTTGGATGTTTTTTAGAGGGCATTATATGCTGAAAAGCACATTACCTGCATTGTTAGCTGACTCTTGCTTGCATTTATTTACGAGTATGAATGCATAAAAAAGAGGAATACATATGTGTCCTTTTCTCACATAAAGATTGTTATTGATTACCTCCAAAAATTCCAGTTCCCCTTTATTTTTGACAATCACTCCTCTTATAATTTTTTCCCACACTTTCTTTTACTTGTATCACTGCACACGTTAGTAAATAATCTTAGTTTTTGTATAGTTATCAACCGTATTTGTGGGACCATAGAGCACATCGGTATATAAGCCAGACCTACTAAATTGGAAATGGCAGAAAAATATTTTTCCATATGTTAGCTGCACCAGAGTATAAACCGCAGACATACGTTGTCAAATGAATCATGTACCCCTGCTAAAGGACCGTGTCTGCCAGTTAGAGCAGAGTAATTTCGTAACTTGAGACGCTGTGAACAAACTTTTTGCGCTTGCTGTAGCGAGCTGACAAGCCCAGTTTGTAGCAGCCCTAAGCAGCTTACAAGCCACGGTGAACCGGTTGAAACGCCTAATAGATTTAGCTCCTTAGCTAGTCCTACACCCGAGTCTACTGAGCAGCACACCTTAGTCATAGGGAACTCCATCACCCGCGACATACTGCTTCATAAACCGGCCTTAATTAAATGTATTCCTGCACCCGACATTGAAACTAGTCTTAGGGAGCTTACTTACAACAGGCTTAGTAAACACGTATGACAGGCTAATCACACTACTAGCTATATGAACATAGTTGTACACATCGGCTCTAATGACTCTAGGATGAGACAGTCAGAGATTACAAAGAGGAACATAGCTAGGATTTGTAATTTCGTTAGAAAGATTTCCAGGCATCCAGTACTTGTCTCTGAGCCCTTGCCTGCAAGAGACAATGATGATGTATAGCAGATTAGTGTCGCTTAACAAATGGCTGGCTATTTTTTGGAGAGGAATAGGACTAACATTTATTGATAATTGGCCCTCTTTCTGGGGCAAACCGGGCTTGGGCCATCAGTCTCTCAAAAAATATAGACTACTATTTGAGTCAAGCTTGACTAAGTACACTAGAGCAAGCTCAGTCACAGGTGATTGCAGGATTCAGTTAGGCTAGAACTAACCAGAGCCAGGCTGTAAAATTCCTGCACACAAAGCATTTTTCATATAACAATACACAGCTCACATAATGTTTTTTTCTGTAGTGACTGTGGCAGAGGTCAACATGCATTCTACTGAAGTGGCAAATTATGGCGCGTTCAATCTATCGCATCACCAAGCAAATACTCTCAAGATCCTCATCTCAATTCCTAAATGTGATCGAAATGATTTAAGGTGCACTACACAATATAAACGTAATGGTATTAATATCAGTACTAAGAATGCCATTGGCAAAATGTTGTCAAAACAGCCCATTACATATACATCAGATCATTGTCTCCCAAAATGCTATTAGTTAATGAGGTCATTAGAGACAACAATCTAAACATCACTGATCTCAGCAAAACCTGGCTAAAACCAAATTATTTTTTTCCCGCTTTACGAGGCATCTCCTCCTAACTATACGAGTGCCCATGTTGCCCGTCCCCTTATAAGGGGTGGAGGCGTCACACTAATATGCAATGAAAACCTTAAAGGCCTACTGAAACTCACTACTACCGACCACGCAGTCTGATAGTTTATACATCAATGATGAAATATTAACATTGCATCACATGCCGATACGGCCGGTTTAGTTTACTAAATTGCAATTTTAAATTTCCCGCGAGTTTCGTGTTGAAAACGTCGCGGATGATGATGCGTACGCGTGACATCACTGACTGTCAGGAAATATTTGCTCAGCACCAGTTACGCCTAAAAGTCGTCTGCTTTAACCGCATAATTACACAGTATTTTGGACATCTGTGTTGCTGAATCTTTTGCAATTTGTTCATTTAATAATGGAACCTTTAAAACATTATGCTGTTGGTGGAAAGAGGTGGATTGCAGCTGTCTTTAGCACCGAGACACAGCCGATGTTTCTTTTTTTGTTGTGAAGCAGAGCGGTCAAGCGAACATGTTTTCTCTACGTCAACCAGCATGTTTTTGGATGGGGAGATTGTGATGTATAACTTATCGGAGAAATCATTGGATTATTCATTGTCCTGCAGCAGCGGCAGCTATGAGCTTGGCTCCTCAGCTTCTCTCTGAGACAATTCGTGTTCACCGCAGCCATCCGACCTCGAGGTATGTCTTTACAACCTTTTACAATCTTTAAAATCTCACTAAAACACTATTAAACAATAAACAGATAAGGGATCTTCTAGAATTATCCTGGTAAATGTGTCTAATTACATCTGAAATGCTACCACTACCGTCGCCCGGAGCCGTCGCTTTTTTTTCTTCTTTCTAGTCCTTCACTAGCAATATCCTAATTCACTAATCTTTCATCTTCGCTCAAATTAATGGGAAAATTGTCGCTTTCTCGGTCCGAATTGCTCTTACTGCTGGTGGATCCCATTAAAAACAATGTGAATATGTGTGGAGTCTGCAACTTGTGACGTCACGCGCACATACTTTCTGTAAAGGCAGGGCTTTTCTATTAGCGACCAAAAGTTGCGAATTTTATCGTCGATGTTCTCTACTAAATCCTTTCAGCAAAAATATGGTAATATCGCGAAATGATCAAGTATGACCCATAGAATGGACCTGCTATTCCTATTTAAATAAGAAAATCTAATTTCAGTAGGCCTTTAACCTCACTCCTAACCCTAAGTAATAAATATTATTCATATGAGGTGCTTACTATGAGGTCTGTCACACCGCTATTTCTCTTTCTGGTTGTTATCCGTCGGCCCCTAGACCCCTAGTTGGACTTTATCAGTGAATTTTTCAGTTTATGGTATTTTGTTTGCCTACAATCTGGCTCTTGGTTATTATAACCAACAAATTAAAGATAAAATTGCAAACTCCACAATGAGCTTGAAAAATGGTAATTGGTATCAGTGATACGGGTCCTGAAATTTCATGATATCGGATTGACACCAACATTTTTTATCATCGCCCACCTTTATCCTTTCCGTATACGCAAAAGGGAAATTGGGAATCAGGACTGGACATGTCATATTATGCTTAGTGCACTGCAGGACATACATTAAGTGGTCCTTGCACTCACAGCAGTTAGTAATCACTTAATAACCTGAATGTCAAAACCATTTAAAAAGCCATCAGTGGCACTGCTGTTTATTGCATAATGGGTAATTAAAGGCTATTCTATATAGTGAACACGTCTTTCACTTCACAATTTAGCACACAAAGTAAATTGTTCGGAACCTAATGAAAAATAAAGCGGCATCCTTTGATTTTAGTTTTTTTTTAAATGATGTTTGATAGTAATGTGGATGTTGTACAAACAATGAATCTGTAAAGGAATGTCCAAAGTGTGCCCATTTTCTTTATTGCCCTGCAGTATATATGAATATTATTTTTTAAATTGTAATGTTACAAGAAAAAGTAAAAATTTTGATCGTTAGAAGATAATACCGTATTTTTCAGACTATAAGTCGCAGCTTTTCTCATAGTTCGGGGGTGCGACATATACTCCGGAGCGACTTATGTGTGAAATTATTAACACATTACCGTAAAATATCAAATAATATTATTTATCTTATTCGCGGAAGACACAAAGAAAATGTCAGCAATCGTCACACACACGTCAACCAATAAGAATTCGGCGGGGGAGGATCATGGCAGAAGTACATTGTGGGTCATGGAATGCTAACTGCTATATGCTATATGCTACTGCCTTAGCTATTAAAATGGATAATTTCATCGTTGGCGGTAACTTATAAAAACTGAGAAGGGCTGAACAAAAATGGCACCGAAAAGGAAATAATTTTCCTGCAGATTACAAGCTGGATGTAGTGAAATATGCAGCAGAAAACGACAAGAGGAAGCGACGCATACCTTTGGAGTTGGCAGAGTTGTTTAGAAGCGACATCAAGGAAGAAGATTTAATCTGATTAATCGATTAGGAGTGACAGATTGTTTGGTAAACGTATAGCATGTTTTATATGTTATAGTTATTTGAATGACTCTTACCATAATATGTTACGTTAACATACCAGGCACCTTCTCAGTTGGTTATTTATGCCTCATATAACGTACACTTATTCAGCCTGTAGTTCACTATTCTTTATTCATTTTAATTTGCCTTTCAAATGTCTATTCTTGGTGTTGGATTTTATCAAATAAATTTCCCGCAAAATGCGACTTATACTCCAGTGCAACGTATATTTGTTTTTTTCCTTCTTTATTATGCATTTTCGGCCGGTCAGACGTATAGTCCGAAGCAATTTATAATCCAAAAAATACGGTACTCTTGAGTATTTGTTTTTCTTTGTCAGCTCAAGTGCAGGCAGTGTTTTTCTTTAAATATATGAACTTCTTTCCATATTCTCACTCAAATTTTTGTTGGGTTTAGTGTGTTTAGTAAACAAAGTGAGCCCCGCATATATGATTTATATTTCTGCTTGTGGCCCTCAGGGAGAAAGTCTGTTGAGAAAGTTAGATTTAACACCTCAAACCCTGGGTTTAAGGGGCTTGCCAAAAAAGACATATCCAAAAATAAAATAAATACATTTTTTATTCGCATCTGTGAAATCTGCATGATCATCTTGGTATCAACATGAAGGTGAAACTTTGATGGTTACTGTAGAAGTCGAAATGTGAAAATATTTGCTGCAGATAAGAGTAAATAAAGTTGCTTGTTCTGTGGTAGAGGAAGTAAAGTGAATTATATTTATATAGCACTTTTCTTTAGTGACTCAAAGCGCTTTTACATAGTGAAACCCAATATCTAAGTTACATTTAAACCAGAGTGGGTGGCACTGGGAGCAGGTGGGTAAAGTGTCTTACCCAAGGACACAACGGCAACAACTTGGATGGCTCGAACCTGGAACCATCAAGTTGCTCTCACGGCCACTCTACCAACCGAGCTATACCGCCAGAGGAATGATACTTGTACCAGTGGATCAGCTCACTGCCTGATCAACAGAAATCCAAAAAGCAAGTGCTAAATAGTGCAAAAAGTGCAAACTATAAAATTGCATGTATGTACTATTAGTCGGCGTGTTGTGTGTGATCAGCTGAGACTGCGTGTACAATTTATAACAACTGCAAAAGTGGTGCAGACCTCCTATTTGAGTAAGGTTCCTGTGTGTTTAACTGCTGTCACCATGGAGTCACTCACTTCCCTCCACATTCCTTGCATCATATGGTCCAACATGTGGTGTTGTGTCATGCTGTGACATGCAGCACACAACTATTACCTGTACCACCGTTTCTGGGCAATATTGAAGTGTGATTTAGACATCATAAATTTTAGCACGCCGAAGGGGCACTCTAGGACGTACTGTGGGGTTGTGACAGTGCATCTGGAATGATCCAGATGAAAGAAAATGCATTTTGCAAGAAGGTTTTTTTTAATATAAGAGATGTATCATAATAATATCTCTTGTATAAAAAACAGGGCTTCACGGTGGCAGAAGCGTTAGTACGTCTGCCTCACAATACGAAGGTCCTGCAGTCCTGGGTTCAAATCCAGGCTCGGGATCTTTCTGTGTGGAGTTTGCATGTCCTCCCCGTGAATGCGTGGGTTCCCTCCGGGTACTCCGGCTTCCTCCCACTTCCAAAGACATGCACCTGGGGATAGGTTGATTGGCAACACTAAATTGGCCCTAGTGTCTGAATGTGAGTGTGAATGTTGTCTGTCTATCTGTGTTGGCCCTGCGATGAGGTGGCGACTTGTCCAGGGTGTACCCCGCCTTCCGCCCGATTGTAGCTGAGATAGGCGCCAGCGCCCCCCGCGACCCCAAAAGGGAATAAGTGGTAGAAAATGGATGGATGGATATAAAAAACACCATCAGACTGCAAAATATATTAATTTAATTTGGTTTAATTATCCCCTTAAGTCTGCCAGCAAATATACAATTATAAAATGTTGTTGCTGAACAGACGATATGTCTAATATTTTTATTTCTGACAGTCCAACGATGTTGAAACACACACGGAGATAGAATATGCTCTCAATAATCTATCTTTGCAGCGCGATTGCTTCCGCTCTCACAGCCATTTGTGCGAAACGGTGCTGGTTTGCGCTAACATTGCGTTTGTATAAAGCACGTCTGGAAGCACGCACAACAGTTTTCGCCTTGATAAATCACAGTGCGAGGGCAAGGTAAATATATTTACATCTCCACGCCCCAATGTTGTGGGCATTCTGATATCGTGCATATGCATGAAAATAAAAACACTAAATGGATTGCACACTCTATTTTGCTCATTAAATAGACACTCTCTGCAGTGCACAAGCTTAGTAGAGCAGCTTTGAGTGTGCTATCAAGTGTTTTTACACACGCAAACCTTTAGATCAGGCTCAACATTTTAGCTTTCAAACGAAACCAATATTGTCACATTTGGTGGTTTGTTTAATGAAATGATTTATGACAAATGCTGATCTTGCTTGGTTGTATTTGACAGTTATGTAAGTCTGGAAAATAAATAATGTGGATGTATAGCATTTGTGTATTAAGACTCAGATAGCAAGACAAATTCAGCCACACTCCTGTAGTAGCGGTTTTAAAAGGTTAAACAACATTCCCCATGACACAGTTTATTGTTGCCAGACCAATTACTTAAGAAGTTAGATTTTTGTTGCATTACTCTGGTAAAAGCTACCCACAGGTTCAAAACATCACTTAATTATGTACAACAATTATGTTCAAAGCAAACCCTAACCTGCTACCCAAGAATGTACAACAATTCTTCTTAACAAAGAAAGGAGCAATAGAACCTTTAAGAAAAATGTAACCTCTTGTTAACATGCTTTTTATTTTTATTTATCTTTGCTATTTGGTTTTATTGGACCCTAATTAGAATGAAAACTAAGAATCATCTTTTGATATGATGTACTTATTAGTCCATTAGCACACAAACGTGTACTTAATTTTTAGTGACATGCTAATTCGGATTTTTACACTTTTTCCCCCCCAAATTCCATTGTATAAGTGTCCACATAAGGGCAATAAGACCCCAATTCATTAGTGTACACAATTTTAGAAATAAGAGCTAAAAGGTGCTGTCCACGCATGTGGCCACTAAGCCTTTAAAGGCCTACTGAAACCCACTACTACCCACCACGCAGTCTGATAGTTTATATATCAATGATGAAATATTAACATTGCAACACATGCCAATACGGCCTTTTTAGTTTACTAAATTACAATTTGAAATTTCCGGTGAGTTTTGGCCTGGAAACGTCGTGTAATGATGACGTGTACACAAGATGTCACGGGTTTTTAGGAAGTATGAGCGCTACGAACACACACAGTTAAATGTCGTCTGCTTAAACGGCATAATTATACAGTATTTTGGAGATCTGTGTTGCTGAATCTTTTGCAATTTGTTCAAATAATTTTGGAGAAGTCACTAGAAAGATGGAATTAGGAAGCTTTAGCCTTTAGCCACACAAACACACGGTGATTCCTTGTTTAAAATTCCTGGAGGTGAAACGTTATTATGGATCAGAGCACGGTCAAGCGAGCATGAATCAAGATGGAATGTCAACCAGCAGGTTTCGGTGAGAAAATTGTGGTAAAAAGTCAGTTCTTACCGGAGAAAAGCTGAGCTTGTGCCGTCCATAGCTGGCGTCGACTCCCCCGAGACACTGTGCGTCAACACCTGGCCGTGGACGTACACTTCCGACTATCAGGTACTATTAAACTCACTAAAACACTAGCAACACAATAGAAATATAAGGGATTTTAAAGAATTATCCTATTAAATGTGTCTAAAAACATCGGAATCCGTCCCAATCGTGTTTTTTTCTTTAACTTATTTTTTTATTTATTTTTTTCTAGTCCGTCGCTATCAATATCCTCAAACACAAATCTTTCATCTTCGCTCAAATTAATGGGGAAATTGTCGTTTTCTCGGTCCGAATAGCACTTTTTGTTGGAGGTTCCCATTATAAACAATGAATATGTGAATATATGACGTCATCGTCTGAGACTTCCGGTAGAGGCAAGACATTTGTCTTATTACCGAAAGTTGCAAACTTTATCGTGGATGTTCTCAACTAAATCCTTTCAGCAAAAATATGGCAATATCGCGAAATGATCAAGTATGACACATAGAATGGACCTGCTATCCCCGTTTAAATAAGAACATCTCATTTCAGTAGGCCTTTATATATGTCTATGCATCTACAACACTTAAAACATTTCGTATATTAGTAGTGGAATTAAATTATGGAATGCATTAAGCAAAGAAATCAAACAAAGTACAGTGTGATCGCTGTTCAAACTCAAAATGTTTACAAAGTACAAAGAAGAAGAATCATGATAAACATTTTAAACTTCATTGAAAATAAAGTAATGATTGTGTCATTGCAGTACTACAGGAGTGTCTGGCAGGCTGTTCTCCAGGAAAAGCTTAATTATTAATTAGCTTACATGCTAATTATAAGAAGCATAATTTACTGAACTATTTATTTAGGAGAAAGGAAGTGTTTATGATATTTTTTTTTAAACTGTGTTACAAAATGAGAACATGAGGTGAACAAATGTGTTAGTAATTGCTAAGAAATGGAAACAATGTAGGCTTAAATAAGCGCTGCTTCTTCATACTCCTTTTTGGACATGTTAGGCGCCGTTGAAAATATGTGAAATATGTAATGTATCGTCTTGTAACTGCAGGCATGTTCGAAATAAACCGAAACCATAACCGTGACCAATGCACTGTGAGTTAATGCCGACAAAATGTTCAAATATCACTGCAAGGTTGATGCAAATTGAGAACTCAGTCTTACACAAAAGGCTGTAGAAATAATTGTTATTCATACGACAAAAGGCAAGATCAATAAACCCATGGGGTTTCTTTTTTCGAGCTGTGATTAGAGCATAAGCCCCACAAGGCCTCGGTACTCACCCAGAAATACATCATCATCGCGGTGAGGATGGATTGAAGACTTGCAAAGGAAGTGCAACGCCACAGCTCTCTCTCTCTCTTTCTCTGTTGGTCAAATTTCCTGTCTTGCAGTGCGAGTACTTCCTATGTCCCTTCCCTTCTTTTTCCCCTCCTCTCACCGGGAAATATTTTAGTTTTTGGCAGCGCCGTCTGCTGACAAGCAGTTAATTGCCCCTGTGTTTGTGGATATGTAGCCAAGTTATAAAGTTCCCTTTACGCGTCCCATTTCCCTTAAAGAGTCAGTCGCCTGTTCAGGTTTGCTGCAGAAAGCTGCCCCCTCGCCACCAGAAATATATTCTTCTTCTTTGCCAAAGTGGTACCAATTGAGGGAAAGACAATAAGGGGAGGGAAAAGTGCTCTAAGGCGCATCTTCGCTTTGCCTTACTTCTGCTCTTCTTCAACCTCCTTTTCACAACTTCACATCCTCGCGTCCTGTCCTCTGTCTTCATTAACCGTTTCCACTAAGGGATGCTTTCTATCCTGGCCCTCAGCAGCTTTGGATCAGCGGCGGTACTTTACGAGGAACTTTCTTCTTTCAAAGTTAGCGTGTTAGAACACCGAGTGGTAGCACAGCCTCTTTTCAAGGGTAAGAGATGGAGATTTACCATGAATTGATTAAGGTGGACCCCGACTTAAACAAGTTGACAAACTTATTCGGGTGTTACCATTTAGTGGTCAATTGTACCGAATATGTACTGTACTGTGTAGAGATGCGCGGATAGACAAGTATATCATCCGCAACCGCTTCACCAAAGTCGTCATCCACCCGCCTACCACCCGAACCAACATTTTATCAGGACCGTACCCGCCCGCCACCCACCCGCTGAAATACATCAGAGGTCGGCCGCCTTTACCACTCAAAGAGCTATTTAAACCTGTTTCACAGAGTAAAGAAGTCAATTGGTGACGCTAACATTCTCGCGACTATTCAATAGCGTTCATCCTGATGACAATAATATGGGCGTACTGTGAAGCCATTGCCTTAGACATCTTCAACAACATGTACGAACCGATTGCTGGTCCGTCAACATGTTGTGTGTAGCTTCCGCAATCACACGTACAAGATTGAAAGGCATACTGGGTGATACAGAGTATACCGATGGTTGTGATATAAACAACTTTAACACTTACTAATATGCGCCACGCTGTGAAGCCACACAATACAAGATTGACAAACACTTTTCGGGAGAACATCCTCATCCTCACAGTAACACAACATAAACGCAACACAACAAATACCCACAATCCTTTGTATCCGTGAATCTTCCTGAATATATTTTACACCCCCGCGCCCCCAACCCCGCCCACCTTACTGACGCACAGGGGGGGGGGTAGATGTTAACGGGGTGTATAAAATAGTCAGGAAGTGTCATGAATACAAATGATTCTGGGTATTTGTTGTGTTGCGTTTATGTTGTGTTACTGTGAGGATGTTCTCCCGAAATGTGTTTGTCGTTCTTAATTGGTGTGGCTTTACAGCGTGGTGCATATTACTAAGTGTTAAAATTGTTTATATTACAACCATTAGTGTACTCTGTGTCACCCAGTATGCCTTGCAGTCGTGCGCATGTTGCCGCGGAAGCCACACACAACATGATGCTGGACTGACAAGCAGATCGCACATGTTGTAGAAAGCAACAAAGCCAATGGATTCATAGCACGCCCTAATACTTAAAATCCGGGTGACTGCCGGTAGTCATTCAAGAGAATAATAGCATTTCCTATTGTCTTCTTCGCTTTATGACACGGGTCTTAAATGACTCTTTGAATGGCAAAGGATACCAATCCTAGAACCATATATATCAAATATTTCCAGATGGTTCAACCGCCACCAGACCGAATCTAATTAAAATCTATTCTGTTGTCATGTCAACCGCCCGACCCGCGGACTCCGCAGATGAGACCGCAAACCGCGCATCTCTAGTACTGTGCAATCTACTATTAAAAGTTTCAATCTATCAAAAAAATATGAGAAAGACAGGGCGGGGATGAGACAATGAAAAAGGAATGAAAAACACACACATACATCCATCCATCTGAAGTCGGGTCGCAGGGGAAGCAGAATATGCAGAGAAGCCCATACTTCCCTCTCCCCAGCTACTTTGTCCAGCTCTTCCCGGGGGATCCTGAGGCGTTCCCAGGCCAGCTGGGAGACATAGTCTCGGCAACGTACCTGGGTCTTCCCCAGGGAGGCGTCCAGGTGGCTTTCTGACCAAATGTACATCAGAATAGGTGAAACTGGCCAAATGTACAGGATTTAATAAAAACATAAATAGTACCACCAATCTTATAGATTGTCACACTTGGCTGAAGTCTTGTCCGGGTATTTTCTGGTTTCAGGTTGTCTTGTTTTATTTTGAAAAGCTGACTCTCCCTCTCCTTTCAGATCACTTGTCCTTCCTCGTGTGTCATCGTTTGTCCTGATTGATTTCACCTGCTCCCCCACGCTTAAATGTCTTGTCCTCCTTCCGTCCTGTGCCAGAGTGTTTCTTATCTTCTTGTGCGTAACACCAGTTTTGGTTTGTAACTTTTGTCAGGTAAGATTAGCTTCATAGTATCGCCTCCATTGTAGTGCTATTTGTCGATTTTGGTATTTTGGGTTCATAGCACCTTCTTCCCTCCTGAGCTGGAGCATTTTGAGTTTGTTAATAATTTTGTAAGTTTAATGGTCAGGTTAAAACTGTTTTGATAGCCTCTTATGTTTCTCCGGTTTTGGACCACTTCCCTTGTCATAATAAAGAACTGCATCTGAAATCCTGCGCCTGTGTTCAGAGTCCAATTCGGGTCGTGACATAAATGAATCATTGTGTACTTTACTAATGATTGTTTGCATCTAAGTAATGATGTCGATTGGTTCAGTTTATTTCAACCATACTAGCAATCAAAGCAAAACCAATTTTAGGAACAATTAAACCACATGCATTTTTAAATGGGCAATTTCAAAACTATTAAAGGGCCTTTTTGCAACTTGCTCAACCTAAGTACCGTATTTTCCGAACTGTAATGCGCACTTAAAATCCTTTTTTTCCCCTCAAAACTCGACAGTGCGCCTTATAACCCGGTGCGCCTAATGTAAGGAATAAGTTTGGATGCGCTTACCCACCTCAAAGTTATTTCATTTTGGTACATGGTGTAATAGCTGTGACCAGTAGATGGCATTCAAACATAAGAGATAAGTGTAGGCTGCACTATGGTGGCAACCAGTCTCAAGTAAACAACACCAACATTTTAAATGCTCCACTGAGAATACAAAACATTACACACGGCGCTCAAACATCCATCAAAATGTTGAAGTACGACTTTGGTAAGCTATGAAGCCACAGCGCTTGAAGGATTATCGGCACATTAAACATACAAGTATTATTATGGTGTGTGCATAAAGTAAGACGTATTATCTGGCGTTTTGTTTCGGAACATTATGCAAAAGCAACTACGACACCGTACTTAAAAAGCTTCTTCTATTTCTCTATCTTCTTGTCATGGGACATTCATCTTCCGCTGTTGCCGTTTCTAATAAAAACTAGTGTAAAGTTCTTACTTATATCCGTCAGTAAACTCACCATGAAAATGCTAAAACATACCGGTGTAGTGAATTTACATTATTCACCCAAGTAACTTTAGTTATTAGAGAGTTCCAGTTGGACGGCTTTTCACAGGAGTGTGGTTGTTTCCGGATGAGGAGATGCTGCTCCGTTATTGATTTAAGTAAAGTCTGAATGTCATTAAAAACAGTTAGCTCCATCTTTTGACACTTTTTCCACTCCCGTCCTTGCACGCTACACCGCTACAACAAAGATGATGGGGAGAACACGCTGTTGAAGGTGAGCCGCGTAAATAAGACCGCCCACAAAACGGCACATCCAGAAGCGCCTTGAAGATGATCTGTAAAACATAATCCATGCAACATTTTGGACAAAATATAACTCCTTTAATGCGCCCTTTAATTCCGTGCGCCTAATATATGAAAAAAAGATTGAAAATAGACCATTCATCGGCAATGCGCCCTATGGTCCGGAAAATGTGGTAAAACATTTCCTCCTCCGATGAGGAAAAAACCAAATGTAAGAAAGTATTATTTTTATCTAATTGTGGCATGCGCATGATAACAATCCAATCCAATCCAATCCACTTTATTTATATACCACATTTAAACAACAAGAACGTTTCCAAAGTGCTGCACAGCCATGTTAAAAACAATATTAAATACCAATATTATGCTCCACCAATGACTGAATAAAAAAAAAATAATAATAAAACCAATATAAAAATAATATAAAAATAAATATGATTAAAAACAATTTTAAAGGGTAAAATCAATTAAAACAGTCAAATAGAAATCGAAGTGTATAAAAAAACACAGAGGACAACAGAGGACATAAACAGTGACATAAATGCTGCTATAAGCAACATTTTTTTATGAACTCTCTGAATCGATGGGAGACCATGTGTACCTAATGTGACAGGGTAACTCCATGTAAGCTTTATGAAGTTTATTTTTTGACTGAGTCTGCAAAAAAAATAGCAGGGATGACTTCGACATATACCGTATACTTAAACAGTGTACATTTTCAAAAGATACATTTATACTTTTGAAGAGAACATCAGTAATCTGGGGACACCTCCACAAACATATATCTTGCAGACAGACTCAAACAACAGGATATAAATATGACTGTGCAAAATTTCAGTATTTAGAACACAAGCAAGTGTTCTTAATGTAGAATAAAATAATCATAGGTCCCTTTTAAAGATGATATTTTTACCAATTACGTGCGTTGTTGCCAGATACAAGCAAACAGCTCAATGAAAACAAGCCCAAAAGAAACACGCCATAGAGTCAACTTAATCGCACAGTTAATGGAAATATATAAATACAATATGTTTTGCATAAGAAATAGCGGAATTATTCGAAGCACAAAATAAAAACATTAAGTAAATAAAAATTACTTGAATAATTTATTGTTTTAACTGCAATCACAAGCAAACAATTTGCATTATACACATACTATTAGGCTACATTACGCTGAACAAGAAATAAACACAACACTTTTGTTTTTGCTCCCATTTTTAAAGAATTGAACTGAAAGATGTAAAACTTTTACTATATTGACAAAAGACCTATTCCTCTCAAATATTGTTCACAAATCTGTGAACAATAGGTGAGGCATATCAAGATGCTGATTAAACAGCATGATTATTGCACAGGTGTGCCTTCTTCTGCCCACAATAAAATGCCTGAAATGAGCAGTTTTATCATATCATACCATATGTTGAAAATAATAAAAATATATTTATAAGTATAATAAATCGACCTCAGGATTCCGACCCAAATTATTTTTTGACCACATTGGATGATTTATCAAATCATATAAATCATAATTTTTTAATTCTTGGTGATTGTAACTGTCAGGCTTGTCACTGACAGTTTGGTTATGTTTGGGTTTTCCTCTGTTTGTGTTTTATTTCCTATCAGCGCTCTTATTTTGGTTCCAGTTCCTGCATGTCTCCCTGAACGCTCGTTTCCCTCACCTGTAAATGATCGGTGGCAATTGCCAATCAGGCTACTATTTATACCTGCCTCGCCCTCCAGTCAGTGCTGGAGTATTACTAGCTGTTTGAGGTTTGCTGTATCCTTGTTCCTCGTATTTTGTATCCTATTTGCTGTCTCCAGTTTGCCAGGTTCCTGGTTCCCAATTCCTGTTTTCTTGCAATTTCTTTTGGACATTAAAATCATGTTCTCCTGCATCAAGCCTGCCAACTCTGCACCTTGGGGTTCGTCACCAACACTTAACATTAATTTAGCTAAAAATAATGACATGAAAAATGACTTATATTATGACAATTGTATCATTAATACTCAAAATGCTTGCTTTGATTCAGGTGTAATACTGTCAGATCTTTCTGGTCACTTTCCCATAATTCTCTTCATCGATCGAAAAATAAAGTCTGAGGATCAACATAGTAAACTTACTTCCAAAAGGAAAGTACAAGTATTATCAGAAAGATACTTAAAAAGGCCGACTGAAACCCACTACTACCGACCACGCAGTCCAATAGTTTATACATAAATGATGAAATCTTAACATTGCAACACATGCCAATACGGCCGGGTTACTTTACTAAATTGCAATTTTAAATTTCCCGCGAAGTGTCCTGTTGAAAACGTCGCAGAATGATGACGTTTATGTTGACGCGTGCTTGTGACGTTATTAGTTGTAGCGGACATTTTATATCAGCACCACTCACGGCTAAAAGTCGTCCGATTTAATCGCATAATTACACAGTATTCTGGACATCTGTGTTGCTGCATCTTTTGGAATTTGTTAAATTAATAATGGATACTACAACGAAGAACGCATTTGGTGGAAAGCGGTTTATTTCGGCCAGCTGTAGCAACACAAACACAGCCGGTGTTTCATTTGTTTGTTGTGAAGCTTTAATATGGAACAGAGCGGTCAAGCGAACATGGTTCCAGACCACATGTCGGTGAGAAAATTGTGGTAATAAGTCGGCTCTTACCTTAAACATGAGCGGAGCTTGTGTCGTTCTTCCTGCAGCTGTCAAAGAGGCAGCTGCGACTTTCTTGGCTCCTCCATGGCTTCACTCAGAGACACTGGCGGTCACCACACTCCTCCGACTTTCAGGTATGACTTTATAATATTTACTAAAACACTAGTAACAAAATAATCAGATAAGGGATTTTTCAGAATTATCCTAGTAAATGTGTCTAATAACATCTGAATCGCTTCCCACTGCCCTCGTCTTTTTTTTCTTCTAGTCCTTCACTCTCACTATCCTCATCCACGAATATTTCATCCTCGCTCAAATTAATGGGGAAATCGTCGCTTTCTCGGTCAGAATCGCTCACGCTGCTGATGTCCATGAATGTAATCAATGTGCGGATGTGAGTAGCCCCCAAACCGGTGACGTCACGCGCACATCGGCTTCTACTTCTGGTACAGCCAAGGCTTTTTTATCAGTACCAAAAGTTAGGAACTTTATCGTCGATGTTCTCTACTAAATCCTTTCAGCAAAAATATGGCAATATCGCAAAATGATCAAGTATGACACATGACCTGCTATCCCCTTTTAAATAAGAAAATCTCATTTCAGTAAGCCTTTAAATAGATAAATTTGAACATAGGCACAAAACATGGGATTCTTTCAATAGCTGTATAACTCCAGAAGAGGCCTGTAATGCTTGAATCAATGAAATAACTAAGAGCGTGAACACTACGATACGAGAAAAGAATATAAAAAAAACAACACAAAAGTGGCTCCCTAAGGGTATAATGAAGTCAAATCAATGAGAAAAATAAGCTCTAGAAATGCTACATCAAAAGTCCAACTGAGGAAAAATTTAACAAAGTACACTATATATAAAAATGTTATAATTACACAAACAAGTAAGCAGAACTATTATGCTGATCATGTTAAGGCTTCTTGTGGCGATCAAAAACATTGCTGGAAAGTATTAAATAATGTGCTCAGCCGGGGTAAAAAATCAGTCCTTCATGACAACAAAATAAACTAAATGAAAATGACCATCCCAATTATGTCGATTTTGTCACCAATTTGAATAATTACTTAACTTCTTCAGGTGAAACACATTTGAAAAACAAAACTCCATGAAAGGGAACAGCATACCTACATTACATCAAAGGTAACTATTTAAACTCAGTTTTTCTTACAACCACCAATAAATCCGAACTTTTATTATCAACCTGAAAAGTTCCCATACTGCTGGTGTGGATTAACCTGAGTCTTGCCAGATCCTTGTAGTTTGCTGAGCTCCACACAAGGATCTGGGAGTTCTCAAACGGAGATGTAATTCATAAGGCGGGACCTTGTAAAAAAAAAAATCATTGTATGTGATTGGATAAACCACTTGTCCGTTATCTTGAATGACATGCTACTTCAACAACTCACATCCAAATCAACCCGTGACACTGATGAGAGCGACGCTGGGAAATCCAAAACCGAACAGCCGACATATTGGATAACGACAGAGCAAAAAGTTATAGAACTTTTACTGAAACAACGCAGCAATGTCAGTGGACGATCAATGTCGTTTGTGCGAAGAAAATATGCAGAAACAATGTCAGCACACGACTCCTCGCTGTCTGCTGCCATTGTTGTTTGAATCAAACAGTCGCTTGGGCGCTACGTCACATCTATGAAATTCCGCCTGGCAATCCTGATTGGTTCATTATTTTTTTGCTATCTTCAAGGAGTTTGAAATGCCCTTGAGCCCATATCCTTTTGATTGATTGATTGATTGATTGATTGAAACTTTTATTAGTAGATTGCACAGTACAGTACATATTCCGTATAATTGACCACTAAATGGTAACACCCGAATAAGTTTTTCAACGTGTTTAAGTCAGGGTCCTCGTTAATCAATTCATGGTACAAATATATACTATCAGCATGATACAGTCATCACACAAGTTAATCATTATAGTATATACATTGAATTATTTACATTATTTACAATCCGGGGGTTGGGATGAGGAGCTTTGGTTGATATCAGTACTTCAGTCATCAACAATTGCATCAACAGAGAAATGGACATGGAAACAGTGTAGGTCTTACTTAGTAGGATATGTACAACCAGCAGAGAACATAGTGAGTTCAGATAGCATAAGAACAAGTATATACATTAGAAATACATTTGATTATTTACATTAGGTTATTTAGAATCCGGGGAGATGGGATGTGAATGGAGGAGGATATTAGTAAAGGATTGAAGTTGCCTGGAAGTGTTGTTTTAGAGCGGTTTTGAAGGAGGATAGAAATGCACTTACTTTTACACCTGTTGGGAGTGCATTCGACATTGATGTGGCATAGAAATTGAATGAGTTAAGACCTTTGTCAGATCGGAATCTGGGTTTAACGTGGTTTGTGGAGCTCCCCCTGTTGTTGTGGTTATGGCGGTCATTTACATTACGGAAGTAGAAAGACATGTACTTCGGTATCAGGGAGGTGTAGCGGGTTTTATAGACTAGGCTCAGTGCAAGTTGTTGTACTCTGTCCTCCACCCTGAGCCAGCCCACTTTGGAGAAGTGGGTTGGAGTGAGGTGTGATCTAGGGTGGAGGTCTAAAAGTAACCGCACTAGCTTGTCCTGGGATGTTAGGAGTCTAGATTTGAGGGTTTTGGAGGTGCTGGCGTACCAGGAGGTGCAAGCGTAATCGAAAAAGGGTTGAATGATAGTTTCCGCTAGAATCTTCAAGGTGCTTTTGTTGAGCAGAGAGGAGATTCTGTAGAGGAATCTCGTTCTTTGGTTGACCTTTTTGATTATACCTTGGTTGCCATTTTATCACAGGAAAGATTGGCGTCTAGAATGGAACCTAGGTAGGTGATCTCATCTTTCCTGGTGATAACAATGTCACCCATTTTTATAGGGAATTCACTGACTTTCTTAAGGTTGATGTGGAACCCAAAGAGGATGGATTCTGTTTGACCTAAGTGTATGGATAGCTTGTTGTCAGCGAGCCATGTGCAAATATTAAGGAGTTCAGCACTGAGGATTTGTTCCACCTGTGACTTGTCCTTGCCGGATACCAGCAGGGCCGAGTCATTCGCAAACAGGAACAATTCACTGTCGCATGCTGATGGCATGTCATTTACGTGTATTAGGAACAGTAAAGGTTCTAGTATACTGCCTTGGGGGACTCCACAGCTTACTGAGAGGGGAGGGGACACGGTATCGTTCACCTCTACCACCTGTTTCCTCCACTCCAAGTAAGATTGCTTCCAGCTCCATGAGGTTTTATCGAATCCGATTGCTCTGAGCTTATCCAACAGTATAGCGTGGTTAACGGTGTGGTTATCCTTACGTGGATCTGGCGGGAGTCAGGTTAGGTGTGGATGATGTGTGTAGTAAATGTCAGAGTTTGTGGGTGACAAACCCCAAGATGCAGATAAAGAGGCAGGCATTGCGTAAGAAAACATGATTTCATCAAACACTAAAACAAGAATAAACCAAAAGGGTACCAACAAAAGGCGCGCACGAGGCGCATAACAAACTTGGCTAAGAACAAAAAACACTTACTGTGACACGACGGAACTATGCCATGAGCAGAGTGAACAGAAGTAGACAAAGTTACAAGCGACAAGAAAGGTAGTGGTGACATCGACACGACACTACACAACAATAATCCAGCATCTGACTGGAGGACAAAACAGGTTCAAATAGAGGCTGGCTGATTGACAGTCCAGGTGTGGCCAAGTGCCAATCAGCCACAGCTGAGGGGACACAGCACTCAGGGAGATAAACAGGAAACAGAACCAAAATAAGAGTGCTGACAGGAACTAAAGACAGGAACCAAAGACAAATGCAGAGGAAAAACTAAGACATAGACCAAACTGTCAGGGACAAGTCTGACAGTAAAGTTGTCAAGTTAATGTTACATTTAATTGCAGACCTGCTTGTATTTTGGGTAAATATATTTCTGTTTAATGAAGTGGTACCTAAAATAACTAAAATTGCAAAAAGTATACCATTCACAAAGCTGGTGATCAAAAAAACTTGAAAAATTATCGACCTCAATCCAATATTCTCAAAGGTACCAAAAAGGGTTGTAAACCATAGACTAAGCGGCTAATTGGAAAAACTAATTATATTCATCCCATCCCAATATGGCTTCAGGAAGAAGAATACCACCAGCGGACAAAAACAATGATGCTGATGATGGTGAGTGTGCAATCTGTGTTTTCCTTGATTTATCAAGAGCATTTGATACCACTGATTTTGAAATTTTATTGAGTAAATTGCAACATTATGACGTCAGAGGGTTTGCACTCTGTTGGTTCAAAAGGTATTTGTTTGAAAGGGAGATACATGCAAATAAATAACAGCAAATTTTCAAGTGAAATTACAACATGTGTACTTTCAACCGGCTCCATATTTGGACCACTTTTTTCCCCCCAATTTTGTATGAATGACTTTGTGAACTCATCAATTATTCTTTACAAAGTAATTTTAGCTGATGACACCAATTTATTAATGTCACACAAAAGTCCCGAAAGCCTTCAAATTATTGTCAATAGTGAATCAGTCAAAGTAGATGATTGGTTCAAATGTAATGAATTATACTTAAAAATAAATAAAACAAACTTTCTTATATTTTGTTCGAATATAAAACCGTAAAAACTTTGATAAGATATATGTATATGTGTATCGGACTCTATTTGAACTACATAGAAACTATTGCAATGCCATTTGGTGTAACACATAACGTAGTTGTCTTAAAAAAAACTGGAGAATCTTCAGAACAAAGTCATAGGTGTTATATCATGGGCAAAATGTAATGCTCTCTCAGATCCTCTTTTTTATGGCTACAATCTTCTGAAGCTTATTGAGTGTGATCAATTCCACCGTGCTTGTATTTGGTATAACGTAGTATATGGATTAATTTCTAGACTCTGCCAGCTCATTCCAGTGACCACTCCTTCTCATGAACATAACACCAAAAGTAAAACCTTTATCAAGGAGGAAAAATTGTCATCTAAAGTGTACAACCTTTAGTATAGTCGGTAGAGACACGGTGTTCTGTAATGAGATTGATAGCCCTATAAAATAACCACATTCTATGAACATATTTAAAAAGTGTTTTAAGCAAAATGTATGGCTATGTTAGGCTTAGTATACTTAGCACACCCATCATGGCTGAGGATTTCACACTAGTCGCATTATTTTGGTCTTGACCCCTGTATGATTATTGCAAATTTTCAAGATCTAACTTTTTAATGAAATTTGAATAATAAGATATGGAGACTGATTTGGAGGATTTAAAGCTTCTTTCTCTGTAAATGTCAACCTGTTGGTAGGTGGGTATGAAATTGTAAAATAGTATTTGGTGTGTAGATTGTGAAATGAATCGTATTGTACTGTATTTTGCATATTATATGATGATGTATTTTTAACTGTGGGTCCCTATCCATAAGCTCTACGCTTCTAGGGATTACCTGTTTGCAATAATGTCATATAAAATTATGTCTGTAGATAGATGGATTACCTTTTTGCAATAATGTCATACAATGATGTCTGTAGATAAATATATTAATAAAAAATACAATCTATTGAATTTTGAGTTTTATTCATTTGTGCTTTATGAAGCTCAATTTCAAATGTTTACATGATGTAACCCCAGAGCCTCTCTCTACAGGAGGTACATTACATGACATAATGGTTGTTGGGAGCACGATATTTGGGAACTGTAAAATATCACATAAAAAAACTACTTTTGAACAATCTGCCTTTTCCATCAGAGGTTGTCAACTATGGAAGACTTTACACTACCAATATAAAACAAATTAAAATATATGAATCAATTCACAACAAAGGTAGAGTTAGTGAATTAGTCATTGTCTATTCACTTCATGTGTTCCACATGTTACCATTTTTAACAGGAAAAAGTAAATCATGTTTGAGAGTAGAGTTAATAGATTAAAATGATAGCTTATTCAGTAATGAAAAACATAAAAGTTCATGTTGAATAGTAAGTCAGATGTGTCTTATTATTAAATAGGTTAAAACCTCTGTTCATCGCTGAACAACAGGCTGGGTTTGCAGAGTGAATGAAGCACTACAGAACAGATATATAACTTAAGAATAATTTTTGAGAGATATCTGCAGCATCAACGACACCTTCACCACGTGTTCATAGACTTCAAGAAAGCCTTTGACCAGGTATGGCATGCTGCGCTGTGGCCGTTTATGAGAAAATATAACATCAGCTCTGTCAGAACTATTCAACATCTGTACAACAAAATCTACCTGCACAGTTCTCTACTGTTAAGCAATCAAACTCGGTTCAGGGCAACAATTGCAGTGCGCCAAGGATGCCTTTTCTCTCCCATTCTCTTCAACATCTTTCTGGAGCGTACCCAGACCAATGCCTTGGCAGATTGTGAGGGAACTGTCAGCATAGGAGGCAGACCAATCAACAACATTCGTTTTGCGGATGACATCGTTGGGCTAGTTGGGGAAGAAAAATAACTTGCCAGCCTAGTTGAAAGGTTTCATACCACCTCCCAAGCCTATGGAATGGAAATCCATCCATCCATCCATTTTCTACCGCTTATTCCCTTTGGGGTCGCGGGGGGCGCTGGTGCTTATCTCAGTTACAATCGGGCGGAAGGCGGGGTAAACCCTGGACTAGTCGCCACCTCATCGCAGGGCCAACACAGATATTGATCGATTGATTGATACTTTTATTAGTAGATTGCACAGTTCAGTACATAATCCGTACAATTGACCACTAAATGGAAACACACAAATAGGTTTTTCAACTTGTTTAAGTCGGGGTCCACGTTAATCAATTCATGGTAAATTCACAATAGACAGACAACATTCACACTCATATTCACACACTAGGGTCAATTTAGTGTTGCCAATCAACCTATCCCCGGAATGGAAATCCATGCTGAAAAAAAACCAAAATGACCAACAACAACAATGGCATCCGCTCAGACACCAAAGTCAATGGACAGGCACTGGACACAGAGTGTAGCTTCAAGTACCTCTGAGCAATCGTGTCCGATGAAGGATTTAAACTGGAAGTCCTTGCCAGAATTGCTCAGAAAACTGCTGCCATGGCAAAACTCAAGCCCATACATAAAGACAAAAAGTGTGGCACCCAAGGTGAGACTACAGCGCTCACTTGTAATCTCAATCTTTGTATACGCCTTTGAAACATGGACCTTTACGGCAGAGCAGAATAGAATAGAATACAGAGCATGCGGATGAGATGCTACAGAAGACTGATGGGTATCTTTTACACCCAACATGTCACTAGCAATTAAGTCCAGCAAAAGATGAGCCAAGCCATCGGCCCACATGATGACCTGCTCACCACTGTCATGAAGCGGAAACTGAGGTGGTACGGACACATCACCAGATCCTCAGGCCTCGCAAGGACCATCCTGCAAGGCACTGTACTAAGTGGCAGGAGACGGGGAAGACAAAAGAAAAGATGGGAAGATAATATGGGAGGATGGACTCACATGAAACTCAGTGAGGCAATGAGAGGTGCCGAGGACAGAGAGGGGATGGAGAGAGGTGGTCAGCAGATGGTCTGTGGTGCCCCAGCGACCCTCCAGAGTTATGGGATAGGTGAAGGTTTTATTGGAAAATTAACTATTATTTTTTTTACAGCTAATTTAATATACAGTATGAGTACGTTGCCTAGATGTTATAGGTGTGTTTGCAATGAAGCTGTATGAGAGAGAAATATAGAGGGATAAACAGAGAGAGAGAGAGAGAGAGAGAGAGAGAGAGAGAGAGAGAGAGAAAGAGAGAGAGGATGGAATATTAGCTTGCCTCAGCACATTTGGTCCCTGTGGAGAGGGGCGTGTTCCACGCGCCCCCTGCGGGCGGGGTGTGTGCAGGGGCCGGCCATGAAGCAGCCAACAGGTGAGTGAATACCTCAGCTGGAACGAATTATCTAATCACCTGTCCCCTTTATTAGCAGCGCTGGAGACCATGAAACGGGAGGGACGCATGAAGACACATGAGGACGCAGGAGAGAGGCACAGAGACGAATAAGGGACAGCTGAAAAGCTGGAAAGACGGACAATTGTGTAAAGTAAAAGATGTATTAAATACTGTGTCAAACCTGTATCCTGAGCTGTGTGATACTGTGGTCAGAAGAAGCCGGGCGAGACGCAGGAAACCTCCACAACTGGCACCCAACGTGGGGCACTTGTCACGCGAAAATTTGCTCCGCGCCCAGCAACGGTAACAGCGTACGTACAACAAGGGAACCCAGCGGAGAAAATTTTCACCGGGAGAAAAAATACTTGTACTACTCCCAACTTCCAGCTCAAAATTACTAGCAAAGTGGCAAGGACCCTTTGAGGTCACACGGCAGGTAAATGATGTGGACTACGAGGTTCGGCGCTCGGACCGAGGTGGAGGCTTACAAATTTACCATGTAAACCTACTGAAAGCATGGAGGGAGGCCGAGCCTGTCTCCATGGTGACGGTAGTGAGAGAGGAGGAGGAGTTGGGGCCAGAGATCCCGCACTCTGCTTCTTCTTCTCCTCTTCCCTGTGATGACCAGCTCACATTGGCTCAAAGAGCGGAGGTTGCTGAGTGACAGCGGCGCTATGCAGATGTGTTCTCCTTGCGGCCTGGGCGCACGGATCTCATCCAACATCATATTGAGACCAGCCTGGGGATTACGGTGCGGTCTCGGCCATACAGGCTTCCCAAGCACAAACGCAAAATAGTGCGGGACGAATTAAAAACCATGCTGGAGTTAGGAGTAATAGAAGAATCCCACAGTGCGTGGTGCAGCCCTATTGTTTTTGTAGGGAAGAAGGATGGGTCTGTGCGGTTCTGTGTGGATTACCGCAAGGTGAATGAGGTGTCACGTTTTGACGCGTACCCAATGCCTCGGGTCGACGAGCTTCTGGATCGGCTAGGCACTGCTCGTTTTTTCACGACACTGGATTTAACCAAGGGCTACTGGCAGATTCCCTTATCACCAGAGTCCCGGGAAAAATCAGCCTTCTCCTCTCCGGAAGGTTTATACCAGTTCGTGACGCTCCCGTTCTGGTTGTTCGGTGCGCCTGCCACGTTCCAGCGCCTCATGGACCGGGTGCTGCGACCCCACGCTGCATACGCGGCTGCCTACCTGGATGATTTTATCATCCAGAGTAGCAGCTGGGAAGATCACCTGCGGCGGGTGGGGGCGGTGCTCGAGTCCTTGAGGCGGGCGGAGCTCACCGCCAACCCGGCGAAGTGCGCGGTTGGCCGGAGGGAGGTACAGTATCTGGGGTAACACTTGGGGGGGGGGAGGCTGCAGCCACAGGTTGACAAGACGGCGGCAATTGCGGCCTGTCCACCCCCCAAGACTAAAAAAGAGGTGAGGCAGTTTCTGGGACTGGCGGGCTTCTACCGTCGATTTATTCCCCGGTTTGCGGACCTGACCAGCCCACTGACGGACCTCACCCGAAAGGGTGCTCCAGACCTGGTCCAGTGGACGGAGCGATGCCAGCAGGTGTTTGAGGAGGTAAAGAAAGCCCTCTGTGAGGAGCCGGTACTGCGCATGCCAAATTTTAACATTCCTTTCTGTCTGCAGGCGGACGCTTCGGGCCGGGGAAGGGGGCCGTTTTGACCCAGCGGGTGGAGGGCGTCGATCGCCCCATACTTTACATCAGCCGGAAATTGTCGGACCGGGAGGCGAGGTACAGTACGGTGGAGAGGGAGTGCCTCGCCATCCGGTGGGCGGTCGGGGCCCTCCGCTACTACCTGCTGGGACGGGCCTTCAGTCTCTGCTCAGATCACAAACCTCTCCAGTGGCTCCACCGTATGAAGGACGCCAATGCGCGGATCACCCGGTGGTATCTCGCATTACAACCCTACAACTTCCGGGTGGTCCACAGGCCGGGAGCGCAGATGGCCGTGGCCGACTTCCTCTCTCACCCCGCTATTGGGGGGGGGGGGGGGGGGGGGGGAAGTGGGCGCGGCCGGACAGGTGCCCGGCCTGTGTCTGGCGGTGGAGGCATGTGGAGAGGGGCGTGTTCCACGCATCCCCTGCGGGCGGGGTGTGTGCAGGGGCCGGCCATGAAGCAGCCAACAGGTGAGTGGATACCTCAGCTGGAACGAGTTATCTAATCACCTGTTCCTTTTATTAGCAGCGCTGGAGACCATGAAGCGGGAGGGACGCATGAAGACGCAGGAGAGAGGCACAGAGACGAACAAGGGACAGCTGAAAAGCTGGAAAGATGGACAATTGTGTAAAGTAAAAGATGTATTAAATACTGTGTCAAACCTGTATCCTGAGCTGTGTGATACTTAACATACTGTGGTCAGAAGAAGCCGGGCGAGACGCAGGAAACCTCCACAGTCCTCAAACCCCCCATCACATCACAATCACAGTTAATACAACCACTGATACAAGTTGCCACGTTAACTACTTCACTACCTAAAATACTGCTCTGCATTAACTGTAAACACGAGGAAAAGCAGAATAGACATATACCTGTTTTTGTAGAAATTAGAGTTTGTTATTGTTAGTACGATTCCAAGTTTAAAGTGTAAAAATATTTAATATCGACCCATAAGAACCCCAACCCATTTGTGTTTGAAGTAAAATGATGAGGGTGATACCCGTATGTTCGCAACAGGCTTATTTTGCATAGCTCAGACGTGGTACAGCCCTAACACAACTCAGGGATTCATTTCACTGGACTGTAAAGAAACAATTATATTGACTCGCCGCTTTTAAGCAAGAACATGTCTAATTAATTTGCGCTCAAATTGTAATTTTTTGCTTTAAAACAATACAAAAATGAAACGCTACAATCCCTGAATACTTGTCAGCAGTGTTGTCTGCTGCTACCACTATCAGATTTTTGATCAATACACAATAACTGCTACAGTAATTTTAATGTTATTGTCCTTACCGATGGATACCTTTCACATTTTAACCGATACGGTGCAAATTCCCGGTGCCTGGGAATCGATACCTGTATCAATTTTCCCTACTATTGTGTGTGTTAATGAATATCAATTGTTCTTTGTAATAAAATATCATCTTTTATTGGATCATTTAAAAATTAACTGATGTTGATAACTTCTGTTAAGTTGTTGTCTCTTGATTTATTATTATACTTCTTTGTAGACATTGAAAATGTGCATCCTTTGGTCTAAGTGCTGCTGGAGTGATGACCAAATGTCAGTGTTAGGGATGTTACGATATGAACATTTAATATCACAGTTATTGTGACCAAAATTAGCACCGTGTTTACGGTGCAATATTACTGAATGCGCAAAAAAAAAAAAAAAAAAAGTACTTATACACACTAAAACCCTTAGATTTTTTTAGATAACAGAAATAAATAGACACACTGTTAAGAAAAGCTACTATTTTGTGTTTTTAATGCTTTAATGTTTTAATGGCTATACCTTAAAATGTTTTTAAATATTGTTTTTGTCAGAACGTGGACTTTGATGCAGCTTACTTCGAGGATTTCGCAGCTTGCTGCAAGGAATGTTTTCCCATGATGCAAACTGACTTGACTGGACATCTGAAGAAGGTAGGAACATGATTTAATTTATCACTAACAAAGTACGGACAAAAGCGCTCACAATGGAGGAACACAACTAACTCATGGGCAGAAACTATAAACATGAAACAGAAACACAATGATGTGAGCAGAGCAGCATGAACTATGAATAAACAAAGTATGATAATGACATCAGAATAATGTCAATGTCGGCAGGCCGACTACCTGGCAACTACAGGCTTAAATAGTCATGTCATGATTGACAGCAGGTGCGTGTGTCCGAACACCAGCAGCAGGTGAAAATCATGCCACCATGGCAACCAAAACAAAGAAGAGTGCATCAAAAAACAGGAGTACAAAACGTGCCAGTTTTGTACTCACTTTCATTTTAAGATGTATTTAAATGAAAAGTGTGTTGCAAATAAATGTATTTATATTTATTATATCTGGTGGGTGTTGTACTATTTGGTTGTCTTACTGTTTTAGTGCTTCTTGAACGCACTATTAAACCTCCCCCGTCTTGTATTTCTCAGCTCGATCACTCTGTGCCATGACAGCACAGCTTGTAGGTGCACAATTCAATATCTTCGTTGTTTAAACATCAGTGTTTTAATACAAATTTAGATTGAGTTATGTTGTTTTGTAATGGGGAAAGACATTCATGTCACTTGTTTTCATGTTAGCATTTAAGCCTGCGAGCTGGTGCCAGTCAGTCTGTAAACTTATCAATGAGCGATTATCAATCCTGGTTTGTGGTTCATTTTAAGTTAAAATGTTAATACTAACCACCGGGAGTTTGACTGTGGTTATTAATAATCAAAAATACCATTTATTGCTACATTCCTATTTAGAGCCAGCGGAGTCTGCAACTTACTGTGACGTCACGAGCAACCCAGGTACCGTAACATGGCACCATTGGATTTTACATGAATGTAAGACCGGCGGGATTTGGTCGGTACCAAAAAAGTACGGGATTCACTACCCATCCCCGATTGTCCTGCACTGATTTGTATGCTGGGCTTGTACAAGCTGTTTGCATGCCATAATTATCAAATCAACAAATGCATGTTTACTTTTGTCTGTTCATACAGCGGAATATACAATTCTAATTGCCTAAAGACTATAAAAATTAGAAACGAAGAAAAATACAACACAATAGGGATTTATGTAATTTTTACCTTTGGATATCACTAATCAAACAGTATTATTTCTATTTTATATCTTGTGGTCATGCATAGTAATTAATCCTAAAGAAAATAAGATTCTACTGTAAATCAAGACATTCAATCTGAGATTCAATGACGCAAAGCAGGGGTCAGCGACTCAAAACGTTGAAAGAGCTATTGGACCAAAAATACAACAAAAACAATTCTGTCTGGAACCACAAAAAATTAAAAGCCTTTTATAAGTGATATAATGAAGTCAACACATGATGTAAGTGTCTACATTAGCAATATTAGCCTATTATCAAAAAGACTATGTGTCGCAGGCTGACACAAATCTTCGTTGACATAGTTGTTAAAATGTAATATTTATTATACACATTTTTACAACATTGGAAAACATTAGTAAAACACATGCTTCTCAGAGCGTGAGATAACTCCTGGAAATTACTGGGTTAGAATGGCCAAATGTATAGATGTGTGTCCAAGTTAAAGGAAATGGCGGGCTTTCTCTGTCACGACTTGGTTTGCGCAGCTCACTGCGAAGTTTGTTCTCCCGGGATAAGGCTTGCAGGTAGGATCATCATTTTTAATTTAACTACAAAATAACAGGCAAACAACAAATGCAAGCTTGCCAATCACACACAGAATCTAAGGTGAAAACTTAGCGCAGGAAACATGGAACTGTGGATAAGGCAAAAACTCTCTAACTGTGGCATGAACTAAATAAGACATACGTTGAGGATTGCGTGACGCAAACAACAAGCATAACCATGCCATAGCAAGAAACAAACAGCATGAACTATGGTATTGCATGAAACTATTAATGACGCCAGGACGACTGACTGGCAAAGACAGGCTTAAATACTGTTTCTAGATTGGAAACAGGTGCGCGGTCAGAACACCAGAATCAGATGAAAATCATACACCACCATGGTAACTAAAACAAACAAGGGTGCACAAAAACAGGAACTAATAGAGTTAAAACTAACAGAACCAAACGAAAACATGATCCGGACTATGGATGACAGTCTCCTTCGAATGAATTTTATAACAACCTATAAAAACTGGGTAACGTTTGCTGTGGTTAATAACGGCACACAAACCACTATCAGAAATGCAGGCAATATTGCACACGGATAAAATGTCACAAGAAATGCAGGTATACATTAAATACACAGAGGACATACTATAAGTAAAGGAAATTAAATGAGCTCAAATATACCAACAAACGAGGCATAATGATGCAATTTGTACATACAGCTAGCCCAAATAGCATGTTAGCATCAATTAGCTTGCAGTCACCCAATATGCTTGATAAGCACTCCACCAAGTCAGTAACATCGACAAAACTCACCATTGTGCATTCACACACAACATAAACTGTTTGGTGGACAAAATGAGACCAAGCATGAGTGGCATGAAACATATCTTTCTCTGGCATCGTTAAAGAGAGTTATACTTGTAAATAAACTATGGTGAGTTCAGGGACCACCAAAATTAGTAGGATAAAACGGCGCTCACCAAATCTCTTATCAGAGAATCATGTTCAATACAAACAGTGGGATTTCTAACAATTAGGAGGTTTGTGTCATGTTGTCCTACAGAAACCCTATTAAACGTTTTCTATTTTCATACATTTTTGAAAAAGCTCCAGGGAGCCACTCGGGCGATGTGGCTTTGGAGCCGCAGGTTGCAGACGCCGACATAAAGTAATACTGAACTGTATTTTCACAACCGGTGGTCTCTACTCTTGTAAACACTGTGTCTCAATTAGTAACAAACAGGTGGTGCCATTGTGTTGTTGTAATTAATCTTACTCTAGCCATGTTCCCACCAAGTGGGACAGTTTGCTCCTGTTCATAGAGGCACACTTCAGTGTATACGCTCATTTCATGGCACAGGTGCATGGTACAGTATGGCCCTTCAATAACATGGAAAAGAAACGCAACATTGACATGTATTTGTTTGAACAATCAATCAATTCCGGATAAATAATCGCACAAAAAATGATTTGCATGTGTACTGCATACACATGCAAAATCACAAAGCTGATAAATCACTATTCCAATTACTCTTGTCATGTCTTTTTCTATTCATTTTTAATTCACTCACTTAACTGATTGCTTATGTTCCCCTCCCAAAGGCTACTCAGTGGCCTGAATGAACAAAAAGAGTCAGCATCAGCATCTGCCATGCAGACAATGATCCAAAAGCTGATATGGTGTGGCCATGATAGTGCTGCGGAAGCATATTGAGTCATTTACGTCTGCTCGGACTCTTCAGCTCCCGGTCATGCACACTTGACTACTCATCCTAATTTTGCCATTTTGCTAAATTACTACAGGTCATTCTCCACTGCTGACCCGCTCTTCTGATTGTTAGTGATTTCTTATTTGGGACTCTGGCAGCACATTAACAAATGCATTCCGAGTGCTAAAACAGGCCGAATGAAGCCTCTTTCCAAACTTGGCACACAAATTTTAGGAAATAACTGAGTCAAACAACAATGTTAGCTTGATTAACCCCAGCAGTGATAAAAATAGCAATAGAAACAACAAATCATTTTGTTACTATCATCGTTACTGTTTACTATAATGTATGCTCTAATTTATTTTAGGCTCAGTACTGTTATTACAAGTGTTTGTGGCACGTTACTATACTGTGGCGATATTTAACCACTAGGGGAGAGTTAGAGACACAGCTGTACTTTAAATGGCTCTTAAATGTTGCTCGAAAACTACCCCTGCACTCAAAATGATCTTAACAATGTATTTGTACGTTGGGGCGGCATAGCTCGGTTGGTAGAGTGGCCGTGCCAGCGACTTGAGAGTTGCAGGTTCGATTCCCGCTTCCGCCATCCTAGTCATAGCCGTTGTGTCCTTGGGCAAAACACTTAACCCACCTGCTCCCAGTGCCACCCGCACTGGTTTAAATGTAACTTAGATGTTGGGTTTCACTATGTAAAGCACTTTGAGTAAAGAGAGAAACGCACTATATAAAATATAATTCACTAGTTCACTTCACTTATTTGGGGCTTCACGGTGGGAGAGGGGTTAGTGCGTCTGCCTCACAATACGAAGATCCTGCAGTCCTGGGTTCAAATCCAGGCTGTTTTTTCTCTCCAATGTACAGGGCAAAGGAATCTTTCAAAACAGAGCTGATTGGCGGATTGATTTAAAGGCCTACTGAAACCCACTACTACCGACCATGCAGTCTGATAGATTATATATCGATGAAATATTAACATTGCAACACATGCCAATACGGCCTTTTTAGTTTACTAAATTGCAATTTTAAATTTCCGGTGAAGTGTCCTGTTGGGCTTCACGGTGGGAGAGGGGTTAGTGCGTCTGCCTCACAATACGAAGTTCCTGCAGTCCTGGGTTCAAATCCAGGCCCGGGATCTTTCTGTGTGGAGTTTGCATGTTCTCCCCGTGAATGCGTGGGCTTCCTCCCACCTCCCACTAAATTGGCCCTAGTGTATGAATGTGAGTGTGAATGTTGTCTATCTGTGTTGGCCCTGCGATAAGATGGCGACTTGTCCAGGGTGTACCCTGCCTTCCGCTCGATTCTAGCTGAGATAGGTGCCAGCGCCCTCCGCGACCCCAAAAGGGAATAAGCGGTAGGTAATGGATGGATGGACTTCACTTATTTGAAGAGGCAAGAAGTCATACCTCAATATCGTAGTTTCATTCGGAGTGTCGTAAAAAATCAATCAATCAATCAGTGTTTATTTATATAGCCGTAGATCACAAGTGTCTCAAAGGGCTGCACAAGTCACAACGACTTACATTTTTTGTATGCTCTCTTTGTGGACAAAGAAAAACAAATAGCGAGCAATCACTTCTAAACAAATATATTCTCTTATGCATGCTGATTTCATGAAACCTCTCTCAAAATATCCCTTTTAATCAACGTAGCACAATATTATTATTATTATTATTATTACTTTCCCTGGCTAGCATGAGGCATATGCTAAGGAGAAGCCACATCTTGAAAACGCCCTCCCGTCGTTAAAGTCTCCTGTTTGCAAACACTTCCCCGGCGAAACGTGTAAACGCATAAATACAAGTGGATAAGACAAAATCAATGTGGGAGCATTCATTAAAAATTGGAAATGCACTTCGAGCAAAAATGTACTTTCATTGACTGAAAATACTGTAAAAAAAAAAAGTCAAATTGCTGAAATTAGCGACATATCTTGTAGTCGCAGGTGAGCAAGCATGGTGGTGGATTTGACTTTTGGATTATTTTGAGTCTTTCTCTTTAATTCCTAAAATGACAAACATTAGGGTTGTCCCAAAAGGTCGATTTTACAATGATATGCGATTCTTAATCGATTAAAAAAAAAATAATAATAATAATAATTTGCATCTATTTTTTTTAATCTGTCCTCTGCAGTCGGGCAAATCATATTGTTGATGTAGATGCCCATATTTGCTGTGCAGATAAGTAAGTTGTACAACAATGTAAAGCTGTTGGTTTTAGGTATGGAGGAATGGAGTTATTCATTGAACCGGCACCCAATGTTATTAAAAAAAGTATTACTTATGAGTCGAGAATCGTTTTGAACCAAGAATCAATTCTGAATCAAAGTGTTACCTCCAAGAAGCGAATCGAATCGTGGGGTGCCCAAAGATTTACACTACCAAAAAGTGTTTATTATCTTTACGCTCATTGTATGATTTGATTACGTTACACTGTATAATTGTGCCTATTCAAAGCGAGGTAAATGTGCCCAATTTGAGCACAGGTCAGTGTTTATACTCGACAAACATACCAATACATAAGTGTGAAATTTTCCATGTTAAGTGTTTCTTCCTGGCTCTTATTTTTGTTACATTTCCTGTTTCAGGTATGTCTTGGAGCAGTTCCTGAGTGCTGTTCTCCACATTTCCCTTTGATCTCTAATAAGGAGGATTTATACGTCACTGTCACACTCATTGCGACTAATGTCTCATGGTATGCCTTTTAGTTTTAGTTTTTTTTAGCTAAGCCTCCTTATTACCTGTACTTTGCTTGCTGTCTCTGCATCCTGGGGTCATGCTAATTACCGCCCTGCAAGTTTCTGACAGTACTTACATAAAGCCACTGCTGCTGCAATAAATACACTACACTATACAACCAACAGCTGGTATGAATATTGCGGCAACAACTCTGAAGACGATCATCTTTGCCCTTTATCAGTTGAATACGTAATACAGTCATTATTCTGCATGATGCCCCCCTGTGTTGTTCATGGCGTAAACAGCCAAGCAGCAAATAGCCAACAGCCCATAATGGTGATGATGATTATCGTCTTCAACAATAACAGCAGTCTTGAAGAAAAATTACCATAAAAGATGCACGCGGATTGTGGGCCGTGTGCTTTGATTTGCTGTAAAACGCATGGAATATCAGCAAAATAAATGTGAGAAGAAGATAATTTGCTCATCCTGCTTTGTAGATCAAGCTCAACATCAACAGCATTGCTGAAAAGACGACATCAGGAATGTTTTTCAAGGTGATGAAATAGCAGTAATAAATAAAATATGATCAATTGAAAGAATGTTTCACTTATTGACGATGGTTAGTTTTAGATTTTTCACAGTGCTAAATAAATATGATCGGGTTCCATTTCTAATAATGTTCACAGATTCAGTACATTCTCATTTTGACAAAAGAGGATAGTTTAGTCTAGAAAACAACACAACACTAGGGTCTTAAGAAGCTCACACCCTTGATAGGGTGCTACAGCCCAAGGCTCAGGGGGTACACCCCACCAAAGATTAAAAAAAAAAAAAAAATCTATACTCCATCTAATAATCAAACTGATATTTCATTATAGAAATAAACAAAATTATATATTATTATATAAAAAAATATATGAATTCTGTGAAAATTACACAAGAATTCAGTAACATGACCTCCCACCGCCAAAAACATGCACCTGGGGATAGGTTGATTGGCAACACAAAAAAAAAAATGGTCCTAGTGTGTGAATGTGAGTGTGAATGTTGTCTGTCTGTGTTTGCCCTGCGATGAGATGGCGACTTGTCCAGGGTGTACTGCGCCTTCCGCCCGAATGCAGCTGGGATAGGCTCCAGCTCCCCCCGCAACACCAAAAGGGACAAGCAGTACCAGATGGATGGATGTTGATTTTTTTCTAATAAAAAATAATATACATGATCTGACCTCAAAAGTATGTAAAACTACTTAAGGCAAAAGAACCGTGCATTGTGCAACTCTGCAACCATCAAATATGAACACTAACCATCATTTTGTAGAAAATAGGCATATCTGCATTTTCAGAAATTGTTTCGATTTCCCATCCCTGGTGCTCGACATCATTCTCAGGGCAATATTTCGAAGCCCTTGTTTTCAAGCAACAATTTAAATAAAACCACATAGGCATACAGTATGTCTGCCACAAACCAGATGTCTATCAGAGACAATAAGAAGTTGTATCTTAAAACATGTATGCCACAAAACGCCAGCAAATATCCGCTTTTGCCTCCCAGTATGGGAAGACACATCCATTTCAATCAAACATTTATCAGCAGTTCGCAGAACAGACAGCGCCTTGCAATCACCGAGTGACATGTACGAGATTATAGCCTAATTCAAAGTAAATTGAAATACCGCTAATGTTGTATTAGTATGTGTTGATATAACACAATCTGTCATTCTAAGATCGAAGGGCAGTCATGAGCAGAGTCATGAAGGCACAGGACGCATTTTTGATGAGATAATCTCAATACATATGCAGTTCTGGCATTTTTAGCTTTGCTTGTACATTTTTTTGTACAGCATTTGATACGGGTTAATGAAATATGCAGGTAATTCTTAAATGAGCAACATTTGTCAATAAAAATATCAAACATGCAGAAAAATGTAAAGATGCAAAGGTCCATTTCGATACCTTACATCAGTGGTCCCCGACCTTTTTGTATCCGCGGACCGGTCAACGCTTAATAGTTTGTCCTGCTGCCCGGGGGGGGGGGGGGGGGGGGTCTTTTATTTTTATTTTTTTCATTCTTTGTCATGAAAAAGGGACGTTTTTGTCATGAAAAAGGGAGGTTTTTGTGGTTGGTGCACTAATTGTAAGTGTATATTATGTTTTTTATGTTGATATAATAAATTAAAAAAATATATATGTATATATTTTTTTAATTTTTATTTTTTAAATAAAAATGAATAAAAAATTCTTCTGCGGCCCGGTACCAATCAGTGGTTGGGGACCACTGTCTTACATGCATGCAAAGATCGAAATATTGTAAGGACAATAATGCTAAAACAAATCCAATGTAGATCAATTAACTGGTGTTATATCTAATGATGTCAAACAATTATATTTGTAATGTGATTGTTCACAAGGTTTTTGTGTGTTAAGTTTAAATTAATCACCATTATTGACCATAGTGTGTGAATTTGAGTGTGAATGTTGTCTGTCTATCTGTGTTGGCCCTGTGATGAGGTGGCGACTTGTTTAGGGTGTACGCCGCCTTCCGCCCCATTGTAGCTGAGATAGGCTCCAGCGCCCCCCGCAACCCCGAAGGGAATAAACGGTAGACAACGGATGGATGGACCATTAAATATGATTCTTTTCAACAATGGTGGGTCATTTGTATGAGCAAAACTGCTCTTGATTACAAAAGTCTTTTTTTTCAATACAAACAGTTATCCACATTAAGGTGTACCTATGGTGATTTTGCTCCCTTTTTACTCAAAAATGTTTGGAAGAGAGGCGAAACGTCTTTATAGACAAAGTGAACAGTCCATTTGCAATTGATTAAATGCTCTGAGAATACAATTAGCTGAATGAATCAGAACATCCATAGACTCTTTTGGATACTCGTGTTATACAATGCATCAAATCATAAGGGTCATGATTTGGGTGTGAGCTGCACGTAGTTTTGGATGCCTCTGGAGGCTGTGTTTCGCAGTCCGTTTTTAACAGTGGGCTATTAGTGATGTCACAAATTGACGGACGTACTAATGTTGGAATCCTCGTACTTGCTGTCGACCAGCCTCCTTCGCCTCCGCTGAGCAAATAATGTTGCCTGCACACTCCAGTATTATTCCTTCTCGTGTCAAGCTTGGATGTCTCGAAAATAAAAACCTTTGTGTTTATTTGACCACAACGTTTTACACAGGACTGCTTCGCCATCATGGACCAGTCGGTAAAAGTTGTTTTAACCACTAAACTCAGACAAAAATAAGATGCCACTCCGACTTTATTACCGTATTTTTCAGACTCTAAGTCACAGTTTTTTTCATAGTTTGGCCGGGGATGCGACTTATACACAGGAGCGACTTATGTGTGAAATTATTAACACATTACCATAAAATATCAAATAATAGTATTTAGCTCATTGACGTAAGAGACTAGACGTATAAGATTTCATGGGATTTATCGATTAGGAGTGACAGATTGTTTGGTAAAGGTATAGCATGTTCTATATGTTATAGTTATTTGAATGACTCTTACCATAATATGTTACGTTAACATACCAGGCACCTTCTCAGTTGGTGATGTATGCCTCATATAAGGTACACTTATTCAGCCTGTTGTTCACTATTCTTTATTTATTTTAAATTGCCTTTCAAATGTCTATTCTTGCTGTTAGGTTTAATCAAATACATTTCCCCCAAAAATGTGACTTATACTCCAGTGCGACTTTTACATTTTTTTTCCCTTCTTTATTAGGCATTTTCGGCAGGTGCGACTTATATTCCGGAGCAACTTATACCACGAAAAATACGGTACTTGGTTCTACGAAACAAAAGAGAAGGTAGGATAAAGTGTTGTTTTCATCTAAGTGTGGCATGCGCACAAAAACACTGACGTGCAAAATGCGGTAAATCAAATGCTGGTGTATGCAGCTTTATTTTATTGCGTCTTTACCTGTGTGTTTTCATTACGCCGAGAAATGCGCAAAAACTAAATATCGTAATAAGAAACTGGTAATGGTAACGTTATTTGACCACAACGTTTTACACAGGACTGCTTCGCCAACATGGACCAGTAGGTAAAAGTTGTTTTAACCACTAAACTCAGACGCAAATAAGGTGCCATTCCGACTTTACTACCGTATTTTTAGGACTCTAAGTCACAGTATTTTTCATAGTTTGGCAGGGGATGCGACTTATACTCAGGATCGACTTGTGTGAAATTAACACATTACCATAAAATATCAAATATTATTATTTAGGTCAATCACGTAAGAGATTAGACATATAAGATTTCATGGAATTTAGCAATTAGAGTGACAGATTGTTTGGTAAAGGTATAGCATGTTCTATATGTTATAGTTATTTGAATGACTCTTACCATGATATGTTACGTTAACATACCAGGCACCTTCTCAGTTGGTTATTTATGCGTCATATAATGTACACTTATTCAGCCTGTTGTTCACTATTCTTATTTATTAGGTCTTTTTGGCAGTTGCGGCTTATACTCCGGAGCGACTTATACTCTGAAAAATATGGTACTTGGTTTAACGAAACAAAAGAGAAGGTAGGATAAAGTGTTGTTTTCATCTAAGTGTGGCATGCGCACAAAAACACTGATGTGCAAAATGCGGTGAATCAAATGCTGGTGTATGCAGCTTTATTTTTATTGCGTCTCTACCTGTGTGTTTTAATTACCCTGAGAATTGCGCAAAAACTAAATATCGCAATAAGAAACTGGTAATGGTAATGGTAACGATATTTGACCACAATGTTTTACACAGGACTGCTTCGCCAACATGGACCAGTAAGTAAAATTTGTTTTAACCACTAAACTCAGACGAAAATAAGGTGCCATTCCGACTTTACTACCGTATTTTTCGAACTCTAAGTCACAGTTTTTTTTCATTGTTTGGCCGGGGATGCGACTTATACTCGGGAGCGACTTATGTGTAAAATTATTAACACATTACCATAAAATATCAAATAATATTATTCAGCTCGTTCACGTAAGAGACTAGACATATAAGATTTCATGGGATTTAGCAATTAGGAGTGACAGGTTGTTTGGTAAATGTATAGCATGTTCTATATGTTATAGTTATTTGAATGACTCTTACCATAATATGTTACGTTAACATACCAGGCACCTTCTCAGTTGGTTATTTATGCCTCATAGAACGTACACTTATTTAGCCTGTTGTTCACTATTCTTTATTTATTTTAAATTGGCTTTCAAATTTCTATTCTTGCTGTTAGCTTTTATCAAATAAATTTCCCCCAAAAATGCAACTTATACTCCAGTGCGACTTTTATATGTTTTTTCCTTCTTTATTAGGTATTTTTGGCAGTTGCGGCTTATACTCCGGAGCGACTTATACTCTGAAAAATACGGTACTAGGTTTAACGAAACAAAAGAGAAGGTAGGATAAAGTGTTGTTTTCATCTAAGTGTGGCATGCGCACAAAAACACTGACGTGCAAAATGCGGTAAAT